>NC_141537.1:105911641-106199141 GCF_021556685.1 Rattus norvegicus | reverse complement strand
CCTCACGCAACTCCAGTCCCCACGTGTTATGAAAAAAAGCTGTGAACCTCAGTATTATGACTTAAAAGAGAACAAAACTGAAAACATTTCCCCTCTAAACCTTGTTGCAACGGCCGTCAAAAGAGAAAGACCAGCCTGTGGCTGACTGAGACGCAGGAAACCACACCCTCGAATCTTAGATTTGTAAGACATCTATATAGTGCACAAAACAAAAACAAAATCCCACTGGGGCATGTGTAGCCCTGGGCTCCTTGCATCCCAGAACCTATGGCGTCCATGCTTTTCCGAAATGACACTTCAGCAGCCCAGCCATAGTGATACCAAGCAAACTTGCCTCGGGTTGCCCTTTTCATTCCATTCGTGTTCATTGAGCACCCATCACTGCCAGACACTGAGAATACAGCTGCAAATGCAATGGACAGGAACCCATTCGAGACCACGTGACTGGGATGGGAAGGCAGCAAGGATAGTTTTGAGCAGATCAGATTAAGTGCTGCAGAGAAAACAACAAGGAAAGTAGACAAGAAGGATGAGTTTGATCCGCAAAGGGCACATCAAGAGACATCTGAGTCAAGACTGGATGGAAGTAAGGGACCACGCATGTGGATAAATGGGGAAGAACTTTCCAGAAAGAAGAAAGATTAAAAGAAAAGCTAGCAGGCTGGAAAAGCAAAGAGTAGTCAAGGGGTCTGTCCTTGTAGGGGTGTTGGGGTCGTTTGCTGTTCATGACTTCATCTCTGTAATCCTAGAATAGCCTCAAACATTCAGCTGAGGGTGACCCGAAACCTGACTCTCCCTTCTGTATCCCTAAAGTGCTTGGATTACAAGCCTGTGCCACCACTTCCATTTTATGCCTTGCTGGGGAGAGCCCAAGGCTTCATGCACGCTGAGCAAGCGCTCTGTCAACTGAGCTACGTCCCCAGCCCCTGTTTGAATATTGATATTGAAAAGATAGATACAACCGACCAAATGCTCAGGGGGATCCTGTAATGCCTGAAGCAGGACGGGGCTCTCTTACAACTGACCCAAACAAGCTCACAGTCACGTGGGCCTGCAGAATTGGATCCTTATCACTACACCGAACCGGAGACCAGAGTCCAGAACTTTCATTCTAGGGTCTCAACACACTCTCCCCTTCCCCATAACCTACCCACGATCTTCCTCTCCAACGTGCAAGTAAAGCATGTAGCCCAGTTTTCAGACTCACCCTCTGCCCTCTTCAGGAACTAAGAGGAGGTAAGCACACAGAACATCATAGTCATTCTCAGTGTACGGCCCTGGGACCTGCCAGGATTCCCCAAACCTGTTCCGGGAAAGCAGTAAAGTCAAAATTATTTTCATAAGCCAAGCATGGCTGTGCACTCTAGAGACTGAGGGAAGAGGACGGTGACTTGGAGATTACCCTGGACTGTATGGGGAGTTAGATGCAGGCCAGCCTAGACTACACAGTAAGACACTGTCTCAAACACCAAAGCCGATAAACAAAGACCGTTCTCAGACCTGTTGAGAGAGCCTTCTCAGCAGTGGGCAAAGGGCCTTATTACCAAACCTGATGACCTGAGTTTAATCCCAGGAATCCACACGGTGGAGAGACCCCAACTCCAACAAGCTGTTCTCTGACATCCGCAGGTTCAAAGTGGCAAGTACACCTCTCGCCCGTCACCCTACCCCATCCCACACACAATCAATGCTTTAAAAAAGACTCGTAATGTCCTTGGGTTAGCAGGACAAGAGTGCCAACCCCTTGTTATTTGTCCCCAGAGTAGTGATACTCACAGGGGTGACCCAAGACCATCGGAAAGCACATACAATACAATCCATGGTGGTGGTGGTAAAGTTACAGTTATGAAGTATCAGTGAAAATAATTTTATGGATCGGGGTCACCATGACATGAGGAACTGTGTTAGGAAGGCTGAGAACCACTGTTCCAGGGGAAAGGTGGACGCAAAATGAAGGAGAAGTACTTGAGTGAGAAAGTACCAGAGAAGGTTCCTTCGGAGCTGGAGTTGTAGGTAGGTGTGAGCAGCCCAGGGTGGGGGCTGGAACTGAACCCAGGTCCTCTGGAATAGAAGTTCACTCTTCCCATTGAGTCATCTCTTCAACACCAATGGATGAGTTTTACTATCCGTAACTATCTTATTGCCCATCTAAGAATGCTTACCTTGGTGGTTTGGCAGGGGGACCAGCCTTATGGAAGAAGTGGGAGGGGAATAGGATACGGGACTTATGGTCAGGAAATTGGGAAAGGGAATAACGTTTGAAATGTAAATAAAAAATATCCAATTTTAAAAAAGAGAGTGTTTATCTTAGTATTCCATGCATGCTTAATACATACTAGGTTTTTTTTTTGTTTGTTTTGTTTTTTGTTTTTTGTTGTTGGTGTTGTTGGTGTTGTTGGTGGTGGTGTTGTTTTGTCCTTTGGGTACTAGAAGCTTCTCCACTCATTTCTTTGTCACTCTTGCTAAATACCTGGGTGCTTCTGTACAGGTATGCCTCTTGGCTCCAGAGAGCTTCCTGGTCATCTCACTATTTCTGAACATACCTAGGGAGTTCTCTAAACCCCCTTCCCCTGGTTAGTTAACTCAGAATCTCTGAAAAATGTGACCAAACCCTAACAATCTGAAATCCACATTAGGGTTGAGGTGTTAGCGCCATGGGTAAAATGCTTGCTGTATAAGGGAAAGGATCTGAGTTCAAGTCCCCAGGACCCACATAAAGCTGGACACAGTAGCATGTATCTATAATCCCAATTCTCCTACAACAAGATGTGAGGTAGAGACAGAAGAATGCCAGGAAGCTCTTGGATTAGCTAGCCCCGTGTGCACAGCAGAAAACACAAGACCATACTTCAAATGAATGGAAAGTAAGGACCAGCACCTAAAGTTGTCCTCCAACCTCCACATGTGCTCTATGACACATGTGTGCCTCTACTCAGACATTAGAACACACACACATACATACACGTTTAATGAATTAATAATAAACTATATTAAATTAAACCTTTCCTGGACATTTTAGAGCTCAACCAAGCAATTGGGATCCAGAGGCTAACAGATAAATAATGAGTGTGCCAAGTCCATCCTTCTAGTCCAACTCCGCTGGAATTGTCCAAACAAAACTAAACTTCAGAAGAGTTTACTTAAGAGCAGCTTAGCAAAGACCTGGAGGTCTGAGAGAAGGAGTGTGGTCACAGAACTGAATCAAGGCCATAAGGATGAGAGAAAGAGAGACAGAGACGGAGACAGACAGAGAGAGAGAGACAGAGAGACAGAGAGGCAGAGAGACAGAGAGACAGAGACGAAGAAACAGAAACACAGACAGACAGACAGACAGACAGACAGACAGACAGACAGACAGACATTGAAGCCAGAGGGGAGGGCACCAGAGCTGCAGCAGTAAGGAAGCAAACAAAGGTCCTGCAGAGCCCAGGAGAGGTTTGTACAGCCAAATGCATGCTTTGCTCAGCTCACTGGACTGCAGGCCGGAGAGGAAGTCAGAGGGAGGAAAAGTCGAAAGTGAAAGTGGTGACATGAATTAAGCGAGACTTGGGGGACCTGGTGAGGCTCTGGCAGAGGTAGAGGAGAAACGATGACACATTGCAGAAGCCACACCCATCCTATTCCATGGTTGACTGAACACTGGGGGAGAGAATGAAGTAGAAACTTCCGGGAACTAGCTCCCAGACAGACAGATCTGCAGATCACACCCTCTGGCCACCACACTGCAGCCACAGTGATTAAGATGTGAAAACACGTAAGTCTCCAGTTGCACAAGCATCTCAAAGGTCCTTCCGTTTCCCCATGCTCCGAGCAATGACTGCCCTCCAAGGCATTTACATTTCTCCCATAGCTTAGTGCTGTGCCCAGCCTGGCTTGGAGAAGCTCCTTTGTGCAGAGGGCTACTGCTAATGCAGACTCAGCTCCTGTCAAATAAATGACTGCAGAGCACACGCCCTTAACAGCACATCTCTGTGCCCACCTCTAACACCCAGGGCATGTGGAGAGAGATGGGGTGGGAAGATCATAAGAGCTGAAGAATGGAGGGCAGTGTTCTGAAAAGCTGTCCCCTAGCAATGGCACGGCTGTGTCAATCACAGACACGCAATAGACATGGTCACTAGCATAAGACCTGCCCAAAGATTGAAGGAGGAAAGGGGGCAGTGGCTGGGAAAAGGAAGAGAACAGCCGCCAGAGTCTGACCAATACAGAGGCAGATGCTCACAGTCAACCATCAGACTGAGCGCAGGGACCCAGTGAGGAGTTAGAGAAAGGACTAAAGGAGCTGAAGGGGTTTGCAACCTCATAGGAAGAACAACATCAACCAACCAGACCCCCCTCCCAGAGCTCCCAGGGACTAAACCACCAGCCAAAGAGTACACATGGAAGGGACCCATGGCTCCAGCCACATATGTAGCAGAGGATGGTATCAATGGGAGGAGAGGTCCTTGGTCCGGTGGAGGCTCAATGCCCCAGTGTAAGGGAATGCCAGGATGGGGAGGCAGGAGGGAATGGGTGAGTGGGTAGGGGACCATCCTCATATAAGCAGGAGGAGGGGGGATGGGATACAGGGTTTGTGGAGGGGAAATCGGGAAGGGGGATAGCATTTGAAAGGCAAATAAAGCTTTGCGCAGTGGCAGTATCATAGCCAATGAAGTTTATCCGAGGCGCGATTATTGCTAATTGAAAGGCAAATAAATAAAATAGCCAATAAAAATAAAGAATGAGACCAGGAAAACAAGGCTTTCAGGGATGCAACACAATGCATTCATCATGTGGGAAACTGTCAATGGAATAAAATGATAATTTAAAAACAAAATAGCCTGTCTGTGATGGTGAACGCTTTAATCCAAGCCCTTGGGAGGCTAAGGTAGGCAGGTCTGTGAGGCCAGTCAAGTCTACATCGTGAGTTCCAGGGCAGCCAGAGCTACTTACAGAGATCCTGTCTCTAAATAAGTAAATCAAAAACAAACAAACAAAAGCACTAACTTCCAGATCTCCTGTCTACAAACTTTTCCCTGATTCCGGAAACTTTTTGATCTTTGGGCTTTTCCAGCCCTGCCCTGCAGAGTGTCCTATCTCAGGCAGTTTCCCCTTTAGCCTGTGCGTGACAAAAAAGAACTCTAGTCTAAGAAGGGTCAGAACTGGTCCCCTCTCATCTCTTTAGCCCTGCAGCCTCAGGCAAGTCACGTAACGCTCTGAACTTTGCCTTGGTCATCTGCAAAATGAGCAGCAGAGCATTCGCCCCCAGTGCGGGAATGGGGATGTCAGGATGTCATAAAGCTCAGAGATAGCAGACTGTGGTGGTGCACACCTGCCCACGCACAGCACTCAGGAGGCTGAGCCAGCAGGATAGCAATCCAGGCCAGCCTGGGCTGCAGGAGTGAGGCTGACCCAAACAAAGAGGTGTGTGTGTGTGTGTGTGTGTGTGTGTGTGTGTGTGTGTGTGTGTGCGCGTGTGTGTCAGTGTGTGCGTGTGTGTCAGTGTGTGTGTGTCTGTCCGTGTATGCGTGTCTGTCTGTCTGTCTGTCCATGTGTGTGTCTGTCTGTCTGTCCGTGTGTGTCTGTCCGTGTATGCGTGTGTCTGTGTCTGTCTGTCTGTGTGTGTGTCTGTCTGTCTGTCTGTCCGTGTGTGTGTGTGTGTGTGTGTGTGTGTGTGTGTGATTTCAAATGCAGGTGTGCTTAACGTGCCCAAATTGGACAGTATACATAACAGTGACCAAAACGCTCCAGTTTTTGTTATAGACATTTACGCAATTGAAAGATAAAAGCTAGGGCTAGTGAGATGGCTCCTTGGTAAAAACACAGCACTTGCCACCAAAGATGATAACCTGAGTCTGATCCCACTCTGACACACACACACAGAGACACACAGAGACACACAGACACACACACATACACACACACACACACACACACACACACATATACACAGCATAAATACATTTTTAAACAATAAGTTAATAAAAGCCAGTTAGGGCTACATGAAACCCTAACTGAAAAAAAATTTTTTTTTAATTCTTTTTTTTTTTTCGGAGCTGGGGACCGAACCCAGAGCCTTGCGCTTCCTAGGCAAGCGTTCTACCACTGAGCTACATCCCCAACCCCTGAAAAAAAAATTAAAATTAAAGCCAGGCCTGGTGGTACGTGCCCTTAATCCCAACACTCAGGAGGCAGAGGCAGGTGAGTCTCTGTGAGTTCAAGGCCAGCATGGTCTACATAGAGAATTCTTATCTCCAAAACAACAAGCCAGGCACGTGGGAGGTAGTCAAGAGGATCAGAACCCACTCTGCTACATGGCCAGTTTTAGGACAGCCTGGACTAGACTACAGAAGATCTTGTTTCTCTCTCCCTCTCCCTCCTCTTCCACCTTTCCCTCCCCCTCCCCCTTTCCCCTCCACCTTTCCCTCTCTCTTTCTTTCTTTCTCTCTCTGTAAATATTATTTTCAGACAGGGTTTGACTATGTAGCACAGACTGGCCTGTAACTCATTGTGGGGTCCCGGCTAACCTCCCACTCCTGATCTTCCCTCAAATTCCCAAGACCTAGGACCACCACCATGTACCTCCATGCCCAACTATGAACACTTAAAAGTAAACTAAAAACCACTGGATGCATTTCACCTCTCAAACTAGTGAAAACAAAAGCTTGTCAACAACCAGTAGGAACATCAAGATCTTTCGTATGGCACTTTGCACTATTTAAAGTGTGTGTGTGCCTTTTGACCTCCAAATTGCACAATAGCAACATGGCCTAAGGAAATATTGACTCCTGTGTACAGATATGTGGTGAGGGGGCTGGGGTGGGGTGGGGAGGAGAAAGAGATAGGAAAGGGGTAAGGAAAGAAAGTGGAGACAAAAGAGAGAGGGTGAAGAATAGAGAAAAAAAAAAGGAAAGGAGAAAGGGGAAGGGAGACAGTTGCAAGTTAGGCTCAGTGACTGCAACAGAGGAGAGCAGCAGCAGGTGGGTCCCACATCCTACATCCTAGAGGGTCACAAAGGACACCTCCCGGAATGAGGAAGTGACGTCACTGGGCTTGGCGGAAAGCCTGAGGATTACGGTTCTATTGCCTGTTTGTCAGCGCTGCAGCTGCTCCCCAGTCTGGAATCCCGTGAAGTATGCGGTGCGCTGCGCTGGCTGGATGCCTGTGGCCACCACCTGGCCTCTGAGACCCACCAGCCTTTGGAACAGCGCCCTGGCATCTTGCAGCTGATCCAGTTATGTCTGGGCCAGTGAGAGGAAAGAGACCTTCTCAACTTCTCATTTTCCTCCTTCCTTGTCTGAAGTCCTTTCTTGAGTAGTGGATCCCTTTTTTCTGTTTCATGAATAATGCTCTGATGGGGCCTGATCCCATAGACCGTACATAGCCTTAGCCTAGACGCAGCCCAGAAGCCTTATGTCAGTCTGGGAGTCAAAAGATGCGCTGTCATTCACATGCTTTCCTTCTTGCTATGGCCTCTGAGGAATCTTCTTGTGTCCTATAAATCCAGCCCAAGAGGAGGCCTCCCTCCAAGATGGACTCCAGGAAAAGCACCATCTCTACAAAGCAAACCGCCTATTGCCTCCCAGAAATGAGAGGTCAAGAAAACCACTCTGCTTTTTCAAGTTGACCCACAGAGGACACACAAACACACCTTAGCTTCCTGATACCTTTTGTTCAGTTGCTTCCCCACACATCTTCTTTTCTTTTGAGACAGGGTTTCTGTCAATAGCCCTGGCTATTCTAGAACTCACTATGTAGCCCAGGCTGGCCCCAAACTCAGATCCCCCTACTTCCCTCTTCTTCCTATCAACTCGAATGATCTTTAAAGGGATACAGGACACACCAAAGGCTGGGTGTGTCACCCACCTTTTGAAGGCCATGCTTACCAGATCCATAGTTTGAGAATCATGTACTCAGATCATTAACAAATGATATAAACACAAAACATGGTGTAGCGTTTGTTTTAATTTCAATCTACAATCACTTTGAGAGAGTCTCAATGGGCTTTGTCTAGCTCAGCCTTCTTAACTCTGTGGCCCTTTAATACAGTTCCTCATGTTGTGGTCACACACACACACACACACACACACACACACACACACACACAGACACCATAAAATTATTTTCATTCCTACTTCATAACTGTAATTTTGCTTCTGTTATGCATTATACTTTAAATATCTGTGCTTTCCGATGCTCTTAAAAGACCCTGGTGAAAGGGGTCACAACCAATAGGTTGAGAACCACTGGTCTAGATCAAGTTGGTCTTTGATCGTGTCTGCAAGTTTTTCTTTTATTTTTAATTAACATGATTTTCCTACAATATCATATTTATTCTCCCCCAATTCTTCCAAGATCTTCCCCTACCTTCGTACCTCCCCCTCCAAAGAAAAACAAGAAACAAAAGCTTACAAAAAATGAAAACCAAAATGAACAGGCAAAAGCCCAGTGTTAAACAGAGGTTGCTGGGGGCGCCATGGAAGTAGAGGGAAGCAGAACTGAAGGACCACAGCCTCTCTGTGACGTGAGACTCTGCACAAGGCACAGTGTTCTTCAGGTGTTAGAGGGTGGAAAGGGGAGAGATTTGGGGATGGACAAGTCCATCTGCGGTCAGCTCCCCTGCAGTCAGGAGCAAGAGACACCAGCCAGCCTGGTGCATGGGTCTTCTCACAGAAGCTGCCATAGGTGTCCTCCATTAAATTAACCTTCCTATCAGTCTACTGGAGACTTTTCTATAATTCACCTTTCACCCAATAAATAAAAAAAAAAAAAAAGCCAAAACAACATCATATGAAACAGAGTCTGAAAAACACCATTGCGTTCATTTTGCATTGGCCATTTGGGGGCTTCCCTGGAATACGGTTGATACACCCAGTTAGACTACACTGATTAAGAAAAACCTGATCTTCAACCTCTGCAGCAGGTATCTATTGCACATAACTGGGTTAGAGGTGGGAGCCTGTGTCTATTCCCCGGGGGAAAGGTTTTCTTAATTACATTAACTGGTGCGAGCAGACCCAGCATGAAAGTCAGCAAAACCGTTCCTTGGTTGGGGACCCAGACTGTCAAGGAGGAGACACAAAGCTGACCATTAGCACGCATGAACCTGTCGCTCTCTGCTCCCAACAGTGCACTTGCTGTGCCCAGATGTTTCACGTTCCTGCCTCTGTGACTTCCCTGCGTGGATGGTCTTTGACCGGAAACCGTGAGCTAAAGTAAATCCTTTCCTCCCTAAATTCTTGTTTTGTTCTGTCTTCTGATCAGGGTATTTCATCACAGTATCAAAAGTGAAATTAGGACAAAAGGCAAGGCCCATGCAGGTTGTGCCCAATGTAGAGCAGAATGGACTCACACAGAAAGCAGACTCAGTAAGAGAGAGGGTAGTAGGTTGGAGAGACAGCTATGAGCGTTTGTTGATCCTGAAGAGGATCCAGGGTTCGATTCCCAGCACTTACATGGTGGCTCACAACCATCTTTAACTCCAGTTCCAGAAGAACCAATGCCCTCCTTTGACCTCCTCAGGCACTGGGCACACATGTGGTGCACATATCTACATGCAGGCAAAATACTCTTACACAGGAAGTTTAAAATCTAAAAGGGGGGGAGGAGAAAGAAGGAGCAGGAGTCTATAGAGTTAGTTGGTAAAGTGCTTGTCAGCACAAGTACTGGACTTAAGTAGATCTCCAGAACCCACATAAAGAGATGGCACAGCAGCCCATTCCAAAATCCCAGCACTGGGGAGGCAGAGGCAGAAGGATCTCTGTGGCTCCCTAGCTGGTCAGTGTAGCCAATTCAGCGAGCTGCAGACCAATGAGAGATGGTGTCTCAAAGGAAGTGGATGGCACCTGAGGGATGACAGGAAGCTGTCTTCCAGCCTTGACATAGAGAAACACAGGCATGAAGGTGCCTGTACACACAAGCTGAAGGGCAGATGGGCCGGGGAGGCTGGGTGAAACTCTGGCCAGAGTCCAGTTCCACTCTCACACAGTCTCCAGGGTCCTCTGGGACGGACCCCGTGCAACACTGGGCAGAGTCACAATCCAGACAGAACTTGTCTGGCCCTTCCCAGAGCCATTGCAGCCCATCTAGATAGGATTCCAGTGCCACAGCCTCGTGAGTGTCGGGAACAGAGGCTGTCATTAAGCAGGAGTTGGCATCACACTTGAGCTCCTTTCTGCCCCATTCTGCTTCTTTCTTCTTTCAGGAGGAAGGGGAGTCCTGGATAAACATACTTTTAATCTGTCTGGAAAATCCAGTGTGCCATACATAGGCCCTAACTTCAAGGAGCCTGAGTCAGCGTCCCACATCTGGAGAACCCCATGTTTAGGCTGTAATCCTCCCTCAACCACTTTATATTAAATCACCCAGGATAGACGCATGTGACAAGTGACTAAGGCTTGTAAATTCTATATGTCTGGAGAAGATATCAAACTTGTCAGAGTCAGATCCAGACCCAATCTCTCTCTCTCTCTCTCTCTCTCTCTCTCTCTCTCTCTCTCTCTCTCTCTCTGTGTGTGTGTGTGTGTGTGTGTGTGTGTGTGTGTGTGTGTATCTCTCCTCTCTGTCTCTCTACCTCCTCTCCTTTCCTCTCCCTGTCTGTCTGTCTCTCTGTGTCTGTCCTTCTCCCTTCATCTCTCTCTTTCCTCTTCCTACCACTCCACACACACACACACACACACACACACACACACACACACACACACACTGTATAATTGTGGAGGTCAGAAGGCAACTTTTAGAAATCAGTTCTCCCCTTCCACTATATGAGTCCTAGGGAACAAACTTGGGTCACCAAGATTGGCAGCTAGTCCTTAGCCCACTGCTGTCTGGCTTGTCCATTCATCCATTCGTTTGTTTGTTTGCTTGCTTGCTTGTTTGGACAAGTTCTCCTATTGATCCCGAAGCTTGACAATTTAGCAAGACTGGCCAGTCAGCAAGCTCTCAGGACCCTGCCATTCCCTCCCTTCATGGAGGTTACCGGTGCCCACCACCACACCTAACTTTTTTTTGTGGATTCTAGAGATCTGAACGCAAGTCCTCAAGCTTACACCATGTGCAAGCTAGTTATCTTTTGTTGTTTTTTGTCAACTTGACACAAGCTAGAATCATTTAGAAAGAAGGAACTTCAGTTGAGAAAATGCCCCCAACAAATTGGCCTGAGGTAAGTCTTTAGGTTTCTCTCTTGATTGATGATTGACGTGCAAGGGCCCAGTTCACTGTGGGTGGTACCGTCCCTGGGCTGGTGGTCCTGGGTTGTATAGAAAAGCAGGCTGAACAAGCCAGGAGGAACAAACCTCCATGGCCTCTGTATCAGTTCCTACCAGGTTTTTGCCCTGATGTTCCTGTGATGGACCACATGCTATAAAATAAAACAAACCCTTTCCTCCCCCGTGGTGCTCTATAAAGCTTTACCACAGCATTAGAAAACCCAACTAAGAGCCTCCACAATCACTTCGCCCACTGAGCCTTCTCCCCAGCTCTGTCTCTGAGAAGGCCCGGTGCCTACTCCAACAGATGAGATGAACCAAACATGTGACTGGATCCCTTCTATTTGAAGTGATGTCTAGGACTTTGCTTAATCCCCCTGACAGAAACAGGCTGTCTTTTTTTTAAAGGGGGCCATCCTCAGGGTTTATTCCCCTTCGCTCCTCCCCCAGGAGGCCTGAGACTTGTCAGCCTGGTGACTGGCAGGGAGTCAAGAGCTCCAGGCTCTGCAGCCAAAGCCTCTGTTACTGGCCTTTCTCAAGGCTGCTTTCTTTACAGAATGGAGGTCCAGCGGTCCCCCTCATACCTCCCTGGGGGCAGGAAATGCATTCAGTGAGGCTGGAGAGATGGCTCAGCAGTTAGAAGAATGTACTGCTCTTCCAGAGGACAAGAGTTTAGTTCCCAAAACCCACAAGACAGCTTACAACCACCTCTAACTCCAGTTCCAAGGGATCAGACAACTTTTTCTGGTCTTCATAGGCAGTACACATGCACATGGAATAATATCTCTCTCTCTCTCTCTCTCTCTCTCTCTCTCACACACACACACACACACACACACACACACACACACGAACGAACGCATGCACGCACGCACGCACGCACAAATAAAAATTAAAATAAAGACTGAAGGGATATCTCACTGGTTCAGAATGCTGGCTGCCCTTGCAAAGGACCAATGTACTCTTCTCTTCTGGCTTCCTCAGGCATATACACACAGACATAATAAAAAAAAAACAAAATATAATAAATAATAAATCTTTAAAATAAACAAAATCTTGTTTAATACATTCTGTAATCACAGGCTTTTCCACCCACACCCAAGTTCCCCAAAATAATGATTCTGAGACTTCTTCCTATGAGCCTTGGCTCATTCCCACCAGGTCGTAACTTAGTTATCCTGTCTATTCTGTTCTAAGTCCAACTACATGATTGGTTACCTTTCCTTGGGTTCAGGCAACTGTTTTCCTCAGAGTTTGGGGCAAATCTCCCAGGCCTTAATCTGTCCCTGAATCCTCTCTCCCTGCCAGAACTCCCACCTCCAGCTAATAGGCCAACAGCTTTTTATTGACAGGCAATGCTTCCACACAGTATACAAGAGACGTTCTCTACACCTTCAAATGCATCATCCCACCAATCCAGTTAATTCCTTCATTTATTAGGTGAGGAGACTGGACACTCAAAGAAGTGAAGTGTCCATGTACCCAGGGCTGGTAAGTAATGTCAACATTTGGACCCAGGAATCTTGATCACATGTTATTCAAGATGAACAAATCTAGGTTTTCATTAGAAAAGGGTGTGTGCTCCATCCCAAGAATACGGCCAGCACCAGACTTCACACTTCCTCAGCCATTGCTTTGTGAGAATCAGTTCCCACCAGTGGTCCAGGTGCCCAGCAACCACTGAAGAAACAGATGGGACCTGACTAGTGAGGGCTCCTGCTGCAGCAGCAGTGGACACAGCAGCAGCAAGTCTTGCACCCTGTGCAATGCTGTGAGGTCTTTATCCCTCAGCTGAAGGCTTCTACAAACCATGGAAAAGACTGCTGTCCAGACTGTGATTCAGAACAATGATGCTGGCAGGGCACAAAGGAGCAAGGACAGAGCCATATAGCTGGAGAGATTCTGTCAACTGGGACCGGCGGGAGCTCAGCCCACAAATACTTTTCACAAAGCTGTGATCGGGCCAAGTACTCTTCCAAAACTGGGACCCACAGCCATCAGGCCAGAAGCTGTGCAGCCTGACGGCCTGTCTTACCCATGTTAACTGGCCATTGTTAAAGCCCAGACTGCTTGTGCCAAAGACTTTCATACCATGCTGTTGGACTGTGCAAACAAGGTCACCTGCAAAACACCAGCACCTTCAACTGGCCCTGGGGATAGACTCTGAGGTCTTGGGCAGTGGGGCTGAGGCAGATGGACAGAGGGAATGAATGGTCTAAGGCTAAAAAGGAAGGTTGCGTGAAATCATGCATTCCCTTTACCATAATGAGTAAAGCTTTCATTCTGCGTGGCTGGTATGCATTCTGACTCCTTCCCCGGTGAGCTAACATCTTTACCTGAGATTTGATTGAAGGGAAGAGGAATATGGTGTGAGCGGCCACAGCATACAATCTTCACTGCTATAGTAGAAGGGTTTGGAATTACCTAGGTGACCTTCTTCTGGGTGTTCTGTAAAGATGTTTCCAGAGAGGTTTAGCTGAGGAGGAAGCCCCACACTGGATAGGGGCAGCATCATTTCATGGCCTAACGTCCTGAACTGATAAAAAGGAGAAAGTGGGCAGAGTACCAGCTCTCTGCTTCCTGATACAGCGTGACCGACCAGGTGTCTCACAGTCCCTCTGCGGTGCCTCACCTCGCCGGCCATACAGGGCTGGAACCTCCAAGTGGGAGCTGGAATAAACTCTTCCTTAAATTGTTTTCATCAGATGTTTTTGTCACAGACACAAAAAAAGTTAAGTGGGGTTAGAGAAGCAAAGGTCCCAGTCAAAAAGGCAGCAGATTGTCCCAACGGGGATCAGAAAAAGATTATGAATTCCAAAACAGGTAAAGTAACTGTAAAGAGAACAGGTATTTTGCATTTTCATTAAAGACAAGGCTAAACATGGACTGCAGAAGGGGGCCGTTTCGGAACAGTTATACAAACCAAATGGAAGTCAGGTGAGGATTGGTGAATATTACATCTAAAGACACAGTCACAGGCACAGATTTTGGCTTGCTGCCTTGCCGCACTGTTTGAAGGGATAAATAACCTCTCTTAAACCCAGGGAGGAGGAGCCAGCAATGTGGAGGAGGCAATCTCCCTACACACAAGCTCTGGGGCAAAGCTTCCCTGCTCGTGTTCTGGAAACAACAAGTAACTGCATGGCAGTCTGATGGAGCTTTGTGGGCGCGAACCAGCAGCGCAGAAACCAATGCGGCTGCAGTTGGACCGATGTAAGCATTTACCCAAGAATGTCCATGCTCCTGCCCTGCCTCTCACGCCCCTCCACCCCTCCAGCTGTTCCAGGGTCTGTTTTCCTCATTTTCCTGGCTTCTGCTCTGTGGTTCCAGAAACTAACCCAGGAATTCCCCAGGCTGCAGCAATGACTCAGGCATCAGGAATCAGCAGTCTTGCAACAGTTGTGTAGGACAGCTGAGAAACATTTTTGCTGTAGTTCATAGTTCATATCCCTCTCACATATTGTGTTCGTCCTGACCTGAGCATAACACACAGAAACTGAGACAGATTCCTCACATTGGCCACGAGACAGAACGCTAAGATTGCCAAGTGTTCATGCAAGCTGAGCTTAGTGGCTTCCATCTATAAGCTCAGCACTCAGGAGCTTGAGGCAGGAGGATCACCTAAAGTTCAAGGCAGGCCTGGGCTACAGAGTGGGTTCTAGGCCCACTCATAACTTCTGAGTGAAACTTTGTCTCAAAAAAAAAAGTTGAATTAATTATTAGAATAAAATTAGTGGTTGATCATATTAACACCTACAAAATGTTAAAGTGCATATTTCATTTTTTAATAATTTCTTTTGACATCTCTACCTCAATAGCTGCTTGGGTTTTAGAGTACTGGACAGTGGTAATATCACAGATGAAAATAATTTTAGCACATAGGAAAAATTTTTATGTGGTACCTGGCATAGAACGGACAGGGCTGTACTCTGAGAGTGCTAGCGAGCATCCGGCAGTAAGAAGCACAGGGATCTGAGACGTACTGAGGAGGGAAAGCATTCTGTGTTGAGCCTCGTTCATTTGTTGTTGCTGGCAATTCTGAGGCTCGAACCCAAAGCCTCACACATGATTGGGAAGTACCCCATCACTAAGCTGAGTCCCACCCCAGCTCCCTTTTAGGCTTTGAGATAGGTCTTTGCTAAACTGCTCTGGCTGGCCTTGAACTGATTCTAAGTCTGTAACAGGGTCCCTGACCTTAACACAACTGACTCCATGATGGAGGTGCCATTCAGGCTGTAACACAGGCGTGAAGAGAGCACCACCTGCCCAAACTAAAATAAAGGCCTAATCCATCAAAGTCCATATAGTTCTGGGGAAGTCTCTAACTGTACTAACCTTCCTTTCTGGCTTCTGTAGTTCCCCTTCTGAAGTGTGTCAACCCAGGACATGTGTTTTTGCGCTTCACGGCTCACCCTGAGAAAAGCCCAGGGCTACTGGGATCCCAAAACACTGAGTGTAGTCACCAGCCAGCTAATAAAGACTTTCTATTGGCTTAAACCTACATCTGAGCAGTCTTCTCTGATGAAGACCCCACAACCAAGCCCAGGCCAGCCATGTAATTGTAATTCTCCTGCCTCAGCTCCAAGTGTGGCTGACAGTGTGGCTTCCACACAAGTGTGACTTCCACCACCAGGCCCAGCTCATAGGAATTTAAGTTAAGAACCCAACACTACATTTTTTTTTTTTTTTTTGGAGCTGGGGACCGAACCCAGGGCCTTGCGCTTCCTAGGTAAGCGCTCTACCACTGAGCTAAATCCCCAGCCCCTACATTTTTTATTGCCTTTTAGGTCTTTTGGCACTGAGTCGTTTGGGAGGACAGAGTCTCCTATACTCGAGGCTGACCTTGATTTGCTATGTAGCCAAGTCTGGTCTCGAAATCCTATCTTCCTGCCTCCATACTCCTAGTACTGGGATTACATATATATATAGCCCACACGAGGCTCAGTGTCTCACCCCCTGCCTGCTACCCACAGATCAGGATGTAAAGCTTTCAGCTACTTCTCCAGCACCCTGCCTGCCGGCCTGCCTGCCTGCCTGCCTGCCTGCCTGCCTGCCTGTGTTCTCTGACACGATGATAAGGGACTAGCCCTCTGAAACTGCAAGCAAGCAACCAACCAATTAAATGCTTTCTTTTATGAGAATTGCCTAGGTCACGGTGTCTTTCCACAGCAATAGAAGGGTGACTAAGACACTAGTTAAGGCGGCTTTTGCTAATGTTTTGTTAAATGCACACGACATGCCTGTCACATTGCCTGATTAGTTGTGTCCTTGTCCGTGGGACAGTGCTACGACCTGCTGTAGTAAGAAAGCTCCGCTTTGCAGTGGGTTACAGAGACTCTATATGAATTACTGTTTCATTGCCGTGATAAGATGCAATGACGAAGGCAACTTATAGAAGAAAGGGCTGATTTGGGGCTCATGGTCTCCAAGGGTTAGAGTGCATTACTGTAGAACAGAGGGGGCAGGCAGCGTGCAGCTAGAGCAGCAGCTGAGAGCTCACATCCCCAATAGCAAGCAGGAAACTGGGACCTAACGCAAAATATCCTGAATCTTTTTGAAACGTCAGAGCCTGCACCCAGTAACATACCTCCTCCAACAAGACACACCTCCTCATCCTTCCCAAGCAACTCCACCCACTAGGAACCAACTATTCAAAGACGTGTGCCTCTAGGGGGACTGTTTTCATTCCGCCATAGGCTCATAACAGTGTGCTTGGAATAGGGAAGTGTTGAGTGTTCGGCTAAATGGAGCATCCAAATCACTCCTCCAAGGATTAGGGACCATCACAGAAGAAATGTAAGAACCCGAGGGTGGTGCGGAGTATTGAAAGCCCCTACTTCAGGGTATGACATGGTCCCAGCACTCTTGAACTGTGGTTACCTGTGCGAGATCTGAGACGTACTGGACTGATGACATCCTATCACAGAGGGAGCACAAGGCAAATCAAAGTCAGCTGCGACGGACAGTCTGAGGCAGCCTCACACCCCTAGTCCCGGGATTAAAAGGAAAGCACATTCTTATTGCCGTGTTTTATAAAAAAACCAAAGTTCTCACTACAAGGGTAAGTATGTTACATACGTGAACACAAATGCCATACTTAATGTATAAATAATGTATGCTAATGAAGTATAGAACAAAAATAATTTATCAGTCATGTATGCTTTCATTTCTAGTTCTTCAAAACATTCACAGACTATCAGCCAAACATCCAGACATGGGTAGATCAGTAAATGCAGTCATCTGTGGGAGTTGACACACTTTTACTCACTTAAAAACAAAAAAATGTTAACTCATATAAAAACCAAATGGGACGGCATACACCTTTAACTCCAGCTCTGGAGAGGTTGGGGCAAACGGATCTCCGTGAGTTCGAGGCCAGCCTTGTTTGCACAGTTAAGTTCTAGGACAGAATGGTTATATAGTGAAACCTTGTTTAAAAAAAGTTTTTCACATTGTAAATTTTGTGTTATGCACATGATATGTAGGAGGATAGAATCTATTTTATTTAATACTACATTTGCTTGTTTTAGACACTAAACATTTACTCGTATGGTTTATGACCCTTCCTTTATATTCTTGCTCTGGGCCCTGGAAATATTACAGGTAGCAAACTGCTAAGAACAATGTTAATAAAGAGAAATATAATATCTATTCAATAATGCACAGTACATCTGTAATTAGGATTGCAGACACACTTTAATAAGACACATAAAACAAATTTGTTAGGGTTCAAGTCTTGGCTCACTATGTATGAGTCCTTAGTTTTTTGAGCTCTTTTTGCCTCCATTTCTATATCTGAAAATAAAAAAATAATAGGACACTTCTAAGACAAGGTCTCATGCAGCCTAGACTGGCCTAGAACTTGCTAATAAAGTCAAGGCTGGCCTGGAATCCCTGATCCTCCTGTATCATCTCTAGAGTACCAAGATGCAAAATTATGGATTTGGGTACAGTCTGGGCCAGCAGATAAAAGGGCTAGGAAGGAAAGAATGGCCCCCACAAGTCGCCCCTACGCTTACACAGAGAGAAGGCCAATTGTGTGCCTGAGATTGGAGATTCAAGATGGGCTGGAGAGATGGCTCAGCGGTTAAGAGCACTGACTGCTCTTCCAGAGGTCCTGAGTTCAAATCCCAGCACCCACATGGTGGCTCACAACCATCTGTAATGGGATCCAATACCCTCTTCTGGTGTGTCTGAAGACAGCTACAGGGTAGTCATATTAAAAAAGATAAAGATTACATGAGCAGGAATTTGGGAATTGAGTTAATGAAAAACATCTACAATAAGACTTTAATGGTAATGTTTGCCCAACTCCATACAACTTACTATTAATAATAATTATAGGTAAATTTTCATTATAAATTAAACGTTAAAAATAAAAGCAAGGCATGCACTGTAATCTTAGCACTGAGGAGGCTGAAGCAGGAGAATTTCCAGTTCAAGGACAGCCAACACTACATAGATAAACTCTACCTCAAAAAGAAACGTACAAATCAGTCTATTTAAGTGCACAAAGCAGAGAAGATCTCATGGGGTTCTTCGATTAGCCGTCAGTATCAGTACGTGAATTTTTCACAGGGAAATGGTCCTTTATCCAAGAAGTGTGAGAGCAGAAAGAGGAAGTACAGAGAGTCACACATGGTCATTTGTGAACGCAAATGAAAGAGACAGGCAAAATGGCTCACACATGGGATCTCAGCACTCAGGAGGATCATGAGCTTAAGACCAGAAACTCTCTCTATAAGGGGAAAAAGTAGATTAAAAATAAACCCGAGGTGGCAAGGTGGCTTGGCAGGTAAAGGCACTTGTCACAAAGTGTAGTGAACAGACTTCAATTCCAGGACTCTCCTAAAGGAAGAAGAAGAGAACCAACTCCATAAAGTCCTCTGACATCTACACGTGTCCCCTGATATTCAGGCTTATACACATGGCTGGGCTGGAACTCTCTACACAGACCAGGCTGGCCCAGGCTGGCTCTACTTCTGCATGCCTCTGCCTGCCTCTGCCTGCCTCTGCCTACTTCTACCTCCTCAGCGCAAGGATTAAAGGTACCAAGCAAGCAGTAATAATGCTTTTATTTAGCTTTTTAATGAGAAAGAAAGTTAGAACAAGAGAGCGAGAACACATGTGTCACGCTGGTATATACATATGTGACTTTCTCTGAAAACCTGCCTAAGAAGTCAATTACTGTGACAACTTCCAAGGAGAGAAACCAGAACTGGGGTTGGTGGTGGGCAGAAGCTTTTTGCTGAGGGTTACAGTGACTTTGGCTTTGTAACAAATCAAGCCTCCCACACTCTCAGATATAGTGGTTTGAGAGCTGGGCACATGATTCACTGAGTAAGAGACAGGAGGATCTGGAGAGCTCACTGGCTGGCCAGCCTAGGCACAAGGACAAGCTTCCGGCTCAGTAATATACCCTGTCTCAAGACAATGAGGCAGAGAGCAAGAGAAAGTTATCTAACTCGCATCCTGCTCTGGTCTCTTCATGTGTATGCCACAGACACACACACACACACACACACACACACGTATACTCACATATATGCACCACATGTGTACATACACAGTACAAAACCAAAAACAACCACAGTCCGTGTGGTATATCATGGCTTCTGGGGGTCAGGAGACCAGATGGAGCCTACCAGAGAAAGCTCTTCTCCACTCTGTGGTGTCTGGGCTCTTTTATTTCAGTGTGTGTGTGTGTGTGTGTGTGTGTGTGTGTGCACTCACGCGTGTGTGTGCTTGTGCTCTCTGTATTACCCACAAAGTGTGGCCTGTTTATGTAGAAGGATCTTAGTGGAATAAAAGAAGAGAACTCTTTGTTTTCTCAAGAGTCCTTTTACTCACCAATTCCTGTACCGCTACATCAGCAGTTCCCAACCTGGGGGATCTCAACCCCTTTCAAGGGTCAAGTGACCCTTTCACAGGAGTTGTAAATCAGGTATCCTGTATAAGAGAGATTTACATTGCAATTCATAACAGTAGCAAATTACAGTTATGAAGTATCAATGAAATAATGTTCTGGCTGGGGGCTCACCACAGCATGGGGAACTGAAATAAAGGGCCAAAGCCTTAGGACCATTGAGACCCACTGTTCTATATCCTTCCTTTCTTCCAGTACCAGGGCACAGCGCCTGGAAGGTTACATCCTAGAACAAAGCCTTCTCTGTTTCTAGTAGACTCATCTTGTCTCATATCCACATTTCAGAGACTTGTACCAGCTTAGAGTCTGGGACAGAAAATAGAAGAGGGAATTGTCCTTGGTCAGTTCTGGGCAAAAACAGACTCCACACACAAATCAGGATAGGCAGAATCCAGCAACTAGAGAGTTAATGTCCACATGTGCACAGAGAAGGGAAGACGGGGTCTTACATATCTTAGCCCAAGGTCTCCATATATATATGTGTGTGTGTGTGTGTGTGTGCGTGTGTGTGTGTGTGTGTGTGTTTCTGTGTGTGTGTGTTTCCGTGTGTGTGTGTGTGTTTGTGTGTGTGTGTTTCTGTATGTGTGTGTTTCTGTGTGTGTGTGTTTCTGTGTGTGTGTGTGTTTGTGTGTGTGTGTTTCTGTGTGTGTGTTTGTGTGTGTGTGTTTCTGTGTGTGTGTTTCTGTGTGTGTGTGTTTCTGTGTGTGTGTGTGTGTTTGTGTGTGTGTGTTTCTGTGTGTGTGTGTTTCTGTGTGTGTGTGTTTCTGTGTGTGTGTGTTTCTGTGTGTGTGTGTTTGTGTGTGTGTGTGTTTCTGTGTGTGTGTTTCTGTGTGTGTGTTTCTGTGTGTGTGTGTGTGTGTGTGTGTGCGCGTGTGTGTGTGTCTTTGGTTAACCAACCAGCCTAGCCTCTGGCTTACAGTGATCTTCCTGCTGGTCCCAACCAATCCCTGGTTAATACAATCAACTGTGCAGGTCACAATGAGCATTTTCAACCAAAAAAGCACAAAAAACAATACAATGGCCAAAAATCATTCAACACCACTCACTACTGAGAAAACAGAAGTCAAAACCATAGAATACAGTATATAGTACTCTCCTTGACAGTAATTGAAGTATTTAGAAATATTTAGTTGTCCTTAAACCTGAGGACAATTAAAGTCAAAACTGGGACAATATGTAGAAGAATGTGGCTCCCAAACACTGACAGTAAATGAAAAGTAGTACAGCTGCCCTGCAGAAGATGTTTGGCGTCTCTTACAGAAGGCAAGATACTCCCCATATCACCCAGCAAGCCACCCCAAGACATGAAGACCTCCTGGGCACACACATTCGCGTGTATAAATTATGTAGATGTTCATCCCAGCTTTAGTTTGAAAGCCTCAAAGTTTGAAAACTAACAAAATACTCTTAAGGAGGTGATATGTTCATACCACAGGAAGTGACTAGTATTCAGGAATGACATGCTGGGTATGGTAGTTCACACCTATAATCCCAGCCTGAGGGAATCTGAGGACAATCTCAACTTTGAGACTAGTCTGGACTACACAAGATTCCATGCCAAAAATAAAGAGAAGAATGAATTATGATGTTGGGATGGTTTGTATAGGCCTGGCCCAGGGAGTGGCACTATTAGTAAGTTGGAGTAGGTGTGTCACTGTGAGCATGGGCTTTAATTGTCCTAGCTGCCTGAAGTCAGTATTTTCCTAGCAGCCTTCAGATGAAGATGTAGAAGTCTCAGCTCCTCCCACACCAGGCCTGCCTGGATGCTGCCATGTTCTCACCTCTGAACCTGTAACCAGCCCCAATGAAATGTTGCTCTTCTAAGAATTGCCTTGGTCATGGTGTCTGCTCACAGCAGTAAAACCCTATGACAGATGTATTCAACAGTGACGAACCTTGTAACAGCATTAATTGTTAACTTGGCAGGATCGAGAGTCACCTAGGAGGGACTGGAGAGGTGGCTCAATGGTTGGTGCTCTTGCGAAGGCTGGGGGTTTGAGTCTGAGCATCTGTGTATGGCGGCTTCACATCTACCTGGGACACAGCTGCAGAGGATCCGACATCTCTGGCATCCTCAGGCACGTGTGTGTGTGTGTGTGTGTGTGTGTGTGTGTGTGTGTGTGTGTGCGCGCGCGCGCGCATGTGTTTATATATAATTAAAAATAATAAGTCTTTAAAAACCTTTTAAAAAATACCGATCACCTAAGAGACAAGCCACAAGGGATTGTGTGGGATCCTTCAGCCTTGAACATGCCTGTAAGGGATTTTATTGAGTAAGTTAGTTGATGCAGAAAGATCCATCTTAACTGTGGGCATTGCCATTCCCTGGTTTGGGGGTCTTAGACTGCACAAAATAGACTCATAAAATAGAGAAAGTGGGGTTGGGGATTTAGCTCAGTGGTAGAGCACTTGCCTAGCAAGCGCAAGGCCCTGGGTTCGATCCCCAGCTCTGAAAAGAAGAAAAAAAAATAGAGAAAGTGGGGCGAGCACTAGTGACACCACCCTCTGCTTCCTGATTGCGGGTGCGATGAGACAAGCTGCTTCAAGGCCCTTCAGCCTCAACTTCCGTGCCATGAAGAACTGCATCCCCGAGCTGTGACCTGAAATACATCCTTTCTCCCTTGAGCTGCTTTCCTATTTTATCCAGGAATAGGACAGGAATCTAAGACAGATCAGAAGGATCCAATGGAGCAGAAGAAGCCAAGATCTCAGAGGGATCTCTACTCCTGGTCTCGTGGGTGTATAACAGTCTTGAAATGACAGCGTTTTAGAGGAGAAGAACTTGGCTGCTGGGGTTACTGGGTATGCTTTAAGCTTAAAGGGATAACATGAAAGACTCCACTCGAAGTGGTGGGGTAGGTCTGTCTCTGTGGTGGTGGTCAGTCACCTCTTTGCCTGTAATGAAGCTGCATAAAACTGCTCTCATGTGGACATAAATGAGTGCATGTAAAACTGATAAGGTCTGTTATGGTTTGCACCAATGTTGCTTGCTGGTTTTGATACTGTGTTCTTAGAGTTGTGTAATTAGGGGAAACTAGCAGAAAGGTAGAAGGGTCCTCAGTAGATTCTCTACCATCTCCCATAAATCTATGGTTACTTCAAAATAAAAGGCTTATGACTTACAAGAGTACTGACTGGCTCACAGCAAGGGTGAGTATTTTTCTGGTAGCAACTTCATTTCATTTCGTGCTCATGTGACCTTGGTATCACCATGGGAAATGTCCTTAATCTTCTTGGACAGTTAAAAAAAACAAACAAACTAGAAAATGACTCTTACAGCAAATCTAGCCGGCCCCAAGGTCGTACGGAATGGAGATATGTGAAGACCCGTGGCCTGACTCATAAAAAGTTGTTTCCTCACCCATGTACTAGTTAAAGCTAATACTGTGTCTTTCCTTCCATTAATAAGCATGTTCTTGGGGCTGGAGAGGCAGCCAAGCACCCACATGATGGTTTACAACAGTCTCCGACTACAGTTCCTTCTCTTCATTGCACACACCAGGCCCACGACAGACAGACCAGCAGGCAAAACCCCTGTGTTTCAGTGTCAGCTGGAATGGCAGGCTCCCTGGCTGAGTGTGGAGGACATTATACCTCGTCCTCTTCAGATGAGTAGTCAGGAGGGCTCAAGCTTACTCCATCTAGCATTGTCGTTGCTTCATATGCCTGTCTTTTTCTAAAATATGCATGGGTTCACCTCTGTATGTTACATCAAGTTTATTTTTTTAAAGATTTATTTATTTTATACATATGAGAACACTATAGCTGTCTTCAAACACACCAGAAGAGGGCATCAGACCCCATTACAGATGGTTGTGAGCCATCATGTGGTTGCTGGGAATTGAACTCAGGACCTCTGGGAAAGCAGTCAGTGCTCTTAACCTCTGAGCCATCTCTCTGGCCCCACATCAGGTTTATTTTAAAGTTTATCAGGAACACAGTTTTATCAGGTCTGCATGGAATTAGGCAAGCCAAGCTGCTGGTAATTTTCTGATCCAAACTCATGGGTTGGTGAATTAGTTAGCTAGACTAAACAGAGTTTGGTTATGGAGGAATAACTAAGCTAGCAGGCTGTAGCAGGCTGTAGTGCTTTCTGTTTCTCTGTATCTGGACCTCGCCTGGCTTCTGTAAATCGGCTATTGGACTTTATTTCCTACAACATTTACTTTGACTGCCTTTTCTTCCTCACAATTTTTCCACTTTTTTTTCTTTGTCTGTTTGAGATTATGTGCCTGGGCCTGTGCCTGTGCCTGTGCCTTTGTCTGTGTCTGTGCCTATGTCTGTGTCTGTGTCTGTGCCTGTGCCTATGTCTGTGTCTGTGTCTGTGCCTGTGCCTGTGCCTGTGCCTGTGTCTGTGTCTGTGTCTGTGTCTGTGTCTGTGTCTGTGCCTGTGTCTGTGTCTGTGTCTGTGTCTGTGTCTGTGTCTGTGTCTGTGTCTGTGTCTGTGCCTATGTCTGTGTCTGTGTCTGTGTCTGTGCCTATGTCTGTGTCCAGCCATGGACACCTATGTGCAGCTTCCCTCAGATCCCAGAAGGTGTCAAATGCCCTGGAGCTGGAGATACGGAGGTTTTGAACTGCCCAATGCAGGTTTGGGAACTGAACTCAGGGCCTCTGGAAGAGCAAGAAGCCACCCTCTCTCCCATTTTCAATTTTTTTTGTTTGTTTGTTTGTTTGTTTTGCTTTCAGCACTGGGACTGACCCTAGAATTGCACACAAGTTAGGCAAGCACTCTAGCACTGAGCTATAGCCCCAACCCCCTACTCTTTCTTCATTGTGGCAAAATAAACATAATACGAATTTTATCATTTTAACTATTGTTAAGTGCAGAGTTGAGTGGCACTAAGTGTATGCACACTGATGGGCAACCAGCACGTTTCCACCGCTCAAGTTTTCCTTTGTCTCAAGTCTGTACCATGAAGTAAGACGTTCCCTACATTAACTACTTTTCTCTTTGCTATGACGAAATATCTCTCTCTCTCTCTCTCTCTCTCTCTCTCTCTCTCTCTCTCTCTCTCTCTCTCACACACACACACACACACACACACACACACACACACACACACACACACACCTTATAAATTGTTGGGATTTCCTTGGCTCACATTCTGAGCATGCAGTCCACTGTGGTAGGGAAGGAATGACTGCAAGAACATGAAGTGGTCCGTCACGTTGTATCCATAGTCCAGAAGCAGAGAGGAGAATGCAGGCGCTCAGCTGCACTTTCCCAAGTTTTTGTTTGTTTGGTTGGTTGGTTGGGTTTTTTTTTTTTTACAGTGGGGGAGGGGGAGGTTGCTTTGTTTCTTTCAAAACAGGGTTTCACTGGCTGTTCTGGAACTCACTCTGTAGGCCAGGCTGGCCTTGAACTCACAAATCTCCTCGCCTCTGCCTCCCACGTGCTGGGATTAAAGGCTGTGCCACAACTGCTCAGCTCCATTTCCATCTTTTTCAGGCCAGGACCCCAGCCCATAGCATGGTGTGGTGAGATCCACATAGAGTCTTTCCCCTTCAGCTAAACCTCTCAGGAAACAACCTCATGGTGGGCATGCTCAGTCTCCTAGGTGATTCTACATGCAGTCAAGTTAACAGGGAAGGAAGACCATCGCATTCTTTTGGGCTGAGGGTGGCTCAGTGGTCTGAGCAGAAATCCCTAGGTTAGGTCCGCAGCATAAACAAACGCCCTCCAACCCCTCTTCCCCCACACCAAAGTTAGTTTGTCTTCCCAGTTTGGGGGAGCAGATTAGCTAAATGGTTCTGGCCCAGGCTCCTAAAGCTATTCATGATTTGCCCTAGAATTTTCTAGCACCTGAGGGAGGACTCACTTGAGTCCAGAAGCCACACCGCCAAGTCTGCATTGGCAAACCTCAGCTTCTAGGTGGCTACCGGACAAACACGTCCATTCTTTGACACACAGACCTCTCCCAAGGGCTGCTTACATCACAGCAATTGCCTTTCTTCATGAGGGGCGGGGGCGGGGAGCACATCAGATAACCATTGGCAAGCATGTGACCTCATCTAAAGAAAGACAGCTCTCTCCTCACAGCGCCACTACTGCCGGTACTCAGGGTCTGGGTCTGGGGCTCCCATGTTTCTGCCCCTCCCCCATTTTTTTAAGAATTGAAATAAAATTCACACTGATTGCAAATTATTGAGAAGGCTTTATTCAAAGCAAAGTTACAGTGCAGGCCCCAATACACTACAAAAGAGCAGTGGGCCACATGAACAAGAAAGTGCTCTAGGGCTGAAATATTACTTAGGGAAATCTTGTAAAGATTGAAGAGAAGGAAGAACTTGATTCCTACTAGGCATGATGAGAATGTTTCTCCCTTTTGAGGGTTTATGTCCTATAATCATTTTTTTTTTTGGTTCTTTTTTTCGGAGCTGGGGACCGAACCCAGGGCCTTGTGCTTCCTAGGTAAGCGCTCTACCACTGAGCTAAATCCCCAGCCCCCCTATAATCATTTTTAAACTGCGCATGTCCATTCTCATAACGGACCTGATTTATTTATATACACACCCAATTTGCATAGGCACGGGATTGTAACTAGAGGATATTCCGAAGATTCTGAAAGGAAAGTCCTTTGTGGCAGCATTCGAGTGAAAAAACCAGCACTGGGTAAACAGAGGCCATTCGTGCCTGCTGGACCACAGAGCAAGCTCAAAGCTAGCCTTTGGTTTCAAACACCAAAGAACATATAACACACATTCATATTTGGTCAGGGAGATGGCTCAATGGGATCTCAGGGAAAGCTGAGACTCCTGTAGTAATTTCTGAGACTCCTGTAGTAAAAGGAGAGAACCAACTCCCACAGGTCCACAGGTTATCTTCTGACCTCCATAGGCCTGCGTACGTGTGCTCAAGCACATACACATAAAATCTAATCGTTCAAAAAAAGAAACATACGAAGGGGCTGCCGAGATGGTTCAGTGGTTGTGGGTAAAAAGAACTAAGTTGGGCTCCCAGCACAGACATAAAGCAGCGTGGGAGCACTCATAACTTGCACCAGGAGCTCTAACACTCTCTCCTAACCTCTGAGGGCACATGCACGAATGTGGAGTGCATGAACTCACATAGGGGCACAGAAATAGCCCTTTAGAAGCAGCAGCTGAGGGCAGAAATGTGTGCTGCTCTTCAGCCCTGCCCCCTTCTCCAGACCAGGATCCCAGTCAGGGAACAGAGCTTTGCACAGTGTGCGGGTCTCCCCAGCTTCGTTAATATTAACAGACTAATTCTTTCATGAGCATGCCCGAAGGCCCAACTCTAGGTGATTCTAGATTCTGTCAAATTGACAATTAACACTAAACACACACACATACACACACACACACACACACACACACACACACACACACACACACAGAGTTGCATTCTGGTTTGCTTTCCATGCTTCTTTTGTCTCTTTCACACAGAATGGCAAAACTAATCCCACAAAGGAGACTTTCACAAATGTATCAACAGCTCTAGAGGTAGCAGATAGACGTGCTGACTCCTTGTGCGCATGCTCTGGCACACCGCATAAACATGCTATACAGGAGTATAAACCCTTCTGCAACAGTCCACACAGCTGCTCACTTCCCTCTGCCACTCCCCACGACCACTCGTTCCATTCTGACTGGGAAATTTGAGCATTTGTTCAAAAGAATGCAGCCTGCAGCGGAAGTGGCAGCAAAGAAGAGCGATGAGGTCTCTCGTTTCCTGTTGAGGGATTTTTTTTTTTTTTTTAAGAAAATGAAATGTTTGGTTATGCTCTGGCTAGAGGTAGGGTCTACGAAGACAAAAATGAAACGCAATTAAGGGATGGAGAATGGCAAGGTCGCTGTTACTATTTTAAGGGTAGCTGAGGTCCTCTAAGGAGAGGGACATGCGAGCAGTTTCCTAAATGACAGCAGAGCACAGTCAAAAGCCCCGAAGCAGGAGTGAATGATTTCCTCAGAGTCAGAAGTCAGCCAGTGGCCGGGGATGTAAGTCCGTTGTTTAAGTTCTTGTCTGACCTGCAGAAGGTTCAATTCCTAGCACCACATAAACCAGGCATGCTAGCATATATCTGCTATCCAGTGCTTGGGAGGTAGTGACAAAAGGATTAGAAGTTCAGTCTTTCTTGGCTACACAGCAAATTCGATACCAGCCTGGATTACAAGAGACTCTGGGTGAAAAAGGCAAGGGACAGGGTCGAGATCTGGACTCTCTCCATGAATCATGGCCACCACATCCATGACTGAACCCTTCCCTTGGTAGGGTCCATGATGAGCCAAGAAGCCTCAACAGGTGTCCCTCAGCTCAGCAGTTTTATGAAGTTACCATTCTCTCCATACCTTTATTCCAGTTTCTGATTTAAAAAAAAAAAAAAAAAAGTCATACTGAGGCTATGACCTGGAGCTCAGTAGGACACTTGCCTGCCATGCACAAAGCCCTGGGGTTCAAAACCAAAAAAAGAGGTGTAGTGCCTCATGCTGTGATCCAGGCACTATTGAGGGGAAAGTAAGAAAACAAAAGTTTCGGGCTGGAGAGATGGCTCAGGGGTTAAGAGCACTCACAGTTCTTCCAGAGGTCCTGAGTTCAATCCCCAGCAACCACATGGTGGTTCACAACCATCTATAGTAAGATCTGATGCCCTCTTCTGGTGTATCTGAAGACAGCTACAGTGTACTCATATACATAAAATAAATAAACCTTTAAAAAAAAAAAAAAGAAAAAAAAGAAAACAAAAGTTTCAGGCCATCCTCAGCTACATATCTGGGCCAGTCAGAGATTATGAGATCTTGTCTCAAAAGTAATAAAAATTAATAAAACAAAAATGTCAGACCGGACAAGTCTGAAAAGGCCTCGCCCACCACCCTGTCCCCTTGTCCATCCCCCATCCCCCGCAGGCCTTCAGAAGGCCCTGTGAAGTCCCTACTTATTCATCCTCCAGCTTCCCATCATCCTGCTCAATCAAAGTGGAAATGTGATTGTTTATGAGTTGGGCGGCCTACCCTAAGCCGTCAGTGAGCAGGATGGTCTGCTCCAAGCAGCAGGCAGAAATGGTGTCACTGATAACGACAGCGGTTAGTGGACACAAGGCAGAAGGAAGCCCCATTGGCTCAATCATTTCTCTACTCTGAGTGTCTCACCATTGCCCTCCACACTCCACATACACCCAGCAAATACTGATTTAAATGTGCGTGTGAATGTCACGGAAGACACACAGAAAAACTCTCCAAATGGGACCGGGGGACCCTGGCACCCCTAGGTTCTGACTTTTTCCTTCCTCCTGGTGTCCCAGTTCTTTGTCGCTCTGTAACAAAGCATTTGGAAACTTAATAACTTCAAGCAGCTGCAACGCCTGTCTTGCTCCTAAATTCAGTTTGGTCAGGGACAGCTTGTCTCCACTCTATGGAATGCAGACTTGCAGCATTTCCTTCCAGATGCTGGATTCTCTCAGAGCCCCAAGGCACCATGCTTGATGACAGTGGCTCACAGCCATGTGGTCTTTTATGGCCTGGCCTCTTAAGTCATAAAAGCCCGTCTCTGCCACATTTTACTAGAAGAAGGTCACTCAGGCCAACCTACAGGTAAAAAATGGTGGGAGAACTGTTGAGGTACATGTGGGGATTTCAAAGTCCTTGCCTATTAGGTTAAATGAGGCTGCTAGATTTGACCCTTTTTTTTTTTCATTTATTTTTGGTTTGTGTTTGTGACAGGGTCTCAGGTAGCCCACGCTTGCCTCTAACTCACTATGTAGCTAAGGCTGGCCTTAAACTCCTGCCTCTTCTGCGTTTCCCTCCCACAAGCTAAGATTTCTGACTGAGTTTATGGTGATGCTGGGGATGTAGCCCAGGGACTCAAGTATGTTAGCATCTAAACACTCTTGGGTGTTTTCTTTCTGGAAAGGAACCACTGAGCTGAACTTAGCGAGTGTAGGGAATGCCTGCAAGTCAGCTTCAGGCTCCTTTGTTTGGGAATCCTGCATCTCTTCTCTATACCTAGGAGAATCAGATTTCTTTCCTAAATAAAGAGAAAAGGAAATGGAGCTCCCCTTGGGCACAGCCTTGTACAACTGGGCATTTATGCTCTGGCTTCAAGGTGAAGCCCAGAAAGCCCAGACCTGACTTACAGTTAGTATTGCATCGGGAATGGGCTTGGGTGGCAGTAAAACCCTCTGCAGAGATACTGTCTCCACAGGTCTGGACAGTCTCGTGCTCAAACTCAGCAGATCCTTCAACAAGCAGAGACATTTCACCCCACCCAGCCCTGCTCGCCTTTCCCCAGAGAGACTAGATTTCCTGGAGTTAGAGTGAAACCACGTGACTAAGTCCTAGCCGAGGAAGTGAAGATAGAAGTAATGGAAGCTACTTCCCAGCCTGGTTCATAAAATTCTGGTGTGGGCCCCTTATCCTCCTTCCTTTTCTGGTCTACTGCCCTGACACAGAAGATGCAGGGGTCCAGCACAACAAGAGAGGAGGCCTGGATACCAGTCGTTGCGTGGTAGGGAACACAGAGCACAGGGCCAGGCGTGGTACCGTAGGCTTTTAGGCCTAACGTTCAAGAAACAGGCCAATCTCTGTGAGTTAAAAGTCAGGCTGATTTACATAGAGAGATAGGGCTAGCCAGGGCTACATAGACAGGTGAGGCCCTGTCTAAAGAAAATAATTTTCTTAGAAAAGGGAATTAGCACAGGAATCATAGGATTGTATTACATAAGTAAGAAACAACTTTCTTTAAAAGATTTATTTTTATTGTATGTACATGTTTTAAGCACACCACACTGGTACCTGGTGCCCAAGCAGGCCAGACAAAGATGCTGAGTGTCATAAAACTGGAGCTACCGAAGCTTGTGAGCCACCATGAGGGTAAGCCTCGATGTGTGGAGGAGACAACTACACACACACACACACACACACACACACACACACACACCAATTTCTGTTTCTGTCTATGTGGACCATGAAGTTTGCCTTCAGGAAATGTTTCTCCTCTTTTTTCTCCTATCAGTAGAATATGCTCCTTATTCAACACAGAGAAAGAAACGGGAAGGGGGAATAGATGGTGTTTCACCCGAGTGACTATACTAGAACTTATTGTACGAGCTGAAGAGGTAAGTTTTTCAGGAATGCTTTATTTCACTCCTGTAAGGGTTAATAAGAAAAGAAACGTTTGCAGGCAAAGGAGCTTTTTTCCTCTTTTTCCTTTTAAAAACGACACTGAAGGTTAGCTGAAGGAGAAAAACCGCACCCTCCAATACAGTGTTTCTAAACGACCACTAAGAAAAGGCACAGTGGAGCCCTCCCGGGATTCCTAGCTCCCACCTCCGCCCTTAGACAAAGCTTGAAACAGCTTGTTTTAAGAAGCACTAGCCACAAGAAAATAGAAAGGAGACTCTGGAGAGGCAAATGCAAGAGTCTTGAGGCGATGCGGGTGGGGTGTCTCCCGCGAGCAGGGTTGCAGCAGAGCGCGCGTGCTCGCCCACACACCCATTACTCTACACCACATATCCACTCAACAAAACCCTAAGTCCTTTCCCGCTGCCCCCCACGCCTTTCCCGCGAGGTGAGCAGCAGGCTCTCGGGTACTAGGAGAAGGAGATGCATCAGGAAAAGAGACCACGGGTAGCTGGTGCCTGCCACCCCCAACGCGGGATCGTAGCGGGATAGGAACGCGGGCCGAGAAGGGCGGAGCCCCAGGCAGCCTGGAGATGCTGAGCGCCCCCAGCCCCCGCGCGCGCTGGCCACGCCCCTCACGGGCTGGCCACGCCCTCGTTGCGGCGGGCGAGAGGCGGGGCCGGGCGCGGTGTATATAAGACGAGGGGCGGGCGCCGCTCTTTTGTCTCTTGCTGCAGCAACGCGAGTGGGAGTACCTGGAGCGCGAGCTCGGAACGAGAATCCACGGTGAGGCACAGCGCTGGCCTTGGGGCCTACCCTGGGTGGGGTCGGGGCAGCTTGTGGCTGGCGGGCGCGTTCCCCCTGGGTTGCAACAGGCGACCCGACGGTTTGGAACATTCTGGGGCTAGCAGGCCACGCCCTGGGGCTTCGGAGGGAGGGTGTGGTAGACGAGTCCCGGATCCTCGGCCTCCGGGCTGCGGGAACGCCCCGGACTGGGAACGCCACGTCGAGAGGCGTTCGCGGAAGGCGCGGGATCCAGGACGTGCTGGTCACCCCCAAACCCCAGGCCACCCATTATCGCCTTGGTTCGCCCATCAGAGTTGTAAGAAAATGGCAGACAAGCCGGACATGGGGGAAATCGCCAGCTTCGATAAGGCCAAGCTGAAGAAAACCGAGACGCAGGAGAAGAACACCCTGCCGACCAAAGAGAGTAAGTGTGCCCCCCGCCTCCGGGTTCCCACCCCAGCGCTCCTCCCTTCCCTGCTGTGCCAGCCCGGCACCCCCAACCCCCATCCGGCCACTATCTTCCCACCCCTAATCTAAGGCCACAGCCACCCTTCCAGTCACACAAAGCACTTTGTCTCTTCCAAACCCCATCTCTGTCCGCAGGCCTCCTGGGTTCCTCACCCACCCCAGGTTTGTGGGTTGGGTGTGGGGGGCCGTACGGTAGGTCCATTCTCCAATGACCACATCCCGCCCTTCGCAGCCATTGAACAGGAAAAGAGGAGTGAAATCTCCTAAAAGCCTAGGAAGATTTCCCCACCCCACCCCTTCATCTCCAAGAACCCCCTCGTGATGTGGAGGAAGAGCCACCTGCAAGATGGACGCGAGCCACAAGCTGCACTGTGAACCCGGGCACTCCGCGCCGATGCCACCGGCCCGTGGGTCTCTGAAGGGGACCCCCCCACTAATCGGACTGCCAAATTTCACCGGTTTGCCCAGGGATATTATAGAAAATTATTTGTATGATTGATGAAAATAAAACACACCTCGTGGCATGGTTTGCGTGGTCTGGATTTTTTAGTGAAGTATGCGTGGACAGAGCGGAATTGGGAGTGAGTTGTGGCGCAGGGGGAGTGGGGGACGTGGTAGAGTGGACTAGCTGAGGAGGACATACCGTTTTATTTTGGTTTTACGGGTTTCTCACCACAGGGTTTCCTGGGTTCTCAGTTGCTCCGCTCTTAATACAATTCACATAAATTTTAATCCCATTTTGAAAAATGCTGTCCAAAAGATTTAAGATTTGCTTTTGATCGGTTCTGCAAACCCTACCTTTTCTTCTGCCCTTGTACCTCTCAATGCACACCAGAAGCAGTGATTTATTAAAGTCTAGAGGAAGGGGGGGGCAAAGAATCGTTCTGGAATGTTGGGAATTGGGCGAGGTCGGGGTCCATCCCTCAGACACAAACACAAGGTTTTCTTCTGGGTGTTACAGAATGAGGTGAAATAAAAACAAAGGCCACAACTTGCGGAACAGACATCGGAACTGCAGCCACCGGCATCAGCCAATTTTTTTTTTTTTTGTCTGAACCTTCGAATGCGTTAGCCATTAGAGGGGGAGTATAGACTGAGCCGCCTCCGGGACAGAGATCCGCTGAGGGTGGAAGTGAGATCAATGACTGCGTTGTGGCGGCTGAACTGAAGGAGGTCACACCCTTTCATGACCCACAGGGGAGGGGTGGGACCAGCACCGTGGGGCTTAATGGAGGAGGAGCCCAGGGGTATTGGGCAGGCTTATGATTACAGGGGTAGCCTTTTCCTGGAGGAGGGGAGGGAGGGAAACAATTGGATAGGGTTTGCCCCACATTTTTGTCTTACCCCCAAGGGACTGGATAAAAGGATAGGGGCAGTTAGTTCAAATGAGCTGTATCCTCCTGGCCACAAGAAATTTAAAACCTAGTAGTGAGACAGGCAGGCAGGACAGGTCAGAGGACAGACAGGTTGGGGAGCCTCTGCCTGGTTTACATAAAGGATCAACTCCAGCTGGTACCTGGAGGCCATCACCTCTGAATAGGGAATGGTTCTTTTTCTCTGGTGTTAGTGATTCCCACAGATGCAGCTTTTGTAGTGACCCAGGATAGGATGGAGCTGAATTAAGTCCCATACTTGTTGAAAATTCCTTGAGTAAGAAAATTCCTCTAGTAAGTGGGCCTAATAAGCTCATTATCTCAAAAGAAAGAAGAGAGGAAAAAACCTCCTGAATCTTTACTGGCCTCACCTCTGGTCTCGTTAAAACCAAGCAGCAACCATGCTTCCCTTCCCCTACAGGCTTGACTCTTGTACCTTGATTGACAGGGCCTGAACATGATGAACCTTATCATGGTTTGAAGAAGCCACACATCCTCATTTCCCTTCCCCAGGCCCAGTTCAGGGTAGGAAGGAAATACTGTTGATTTACAATTGAGGTGATGACGGAAGGGAAGACTGCCTATTCCCGAAGTGGCAGCTATGGTAGTCAGCTTTGTCTCTAGAAGAAACACCTGTGAGATGGAAATAGAAACCATTTCTTTTGTCTAAAAAGTTCCAGTCTGTAGTCTACTGACCCTGCTTTGGATCTGGGGTCAGGCAGTACAGAGTGGAGATGCAAAGCAAAGCAAAACCACTCACCACCGGAAGACGTGGCCAGGAAGCAAAAGAGAAAGAGGAAGGGGTAGGGGTCCCACAGTACACCTTCCGCTTGGCCCCAGCTCTTAAAGGTCCCGCCACCTGAGAAACAAGCCTATAACACATGGGACTTTGAGGATCATTTCAAGATCCAAATTATAGGAAGAACCATGTGTAAATTAGGAGATTTTGGGAGCCAGGTGTGGTGGTGCATGCCTATAATCTCAGCACTTGAGAAGTGACGTTCCGGAGGGTTTGGAGTTCGAGGTCATCTTCAGCTATCCAGTGGATTCAAGATCTGCATGGGCTACTTGAGACCCTGTCTCAAAACACACACACACACACACACACACACACACGCACACACACGCACACACACGCAGTGGGATGCTTGTTTCTGCAAAATTTAGAGGCCATGTATTTGGTGAGCTTAGCTCAACACAGCCCTTTTGAGTGCCCAGCAAGACCCCATCACTCTACTGAGTCTACAGAGTTTTGTGCCACCGACTGCAAAATGCTCAATGAAAGAAACACTAGAGACACAAGCAGTCCCCCCACAGCCCTTTGGGAAAGCAGACAAAGAAGTTAGCTGTGAGAGTGGCTGCCTTAGTGAAAGAGGAAGCATTTGATTGAGACAAGAAGTGAGACCATGAGTGGAGGCAGGCTCCTCCTCCTGTTGACACCAGTGGGTATTCAGTGAGGTAGGAGAGCAGTCACTGAATGAAAACAGAAGCAACCTCAAAAGGAGCCCAGGAAGGAAGGTGGGTGTGCTGTATCCTGTAGTCATTTGGGAGCCACAATAGATCTGGGGTCAAAACAAAGTGATCTGAGATGTCTGTGAGAGAGTGGGGGAGATGTGGAAGACACAAATAGTAACCACCATCACCAGCAGCGGTACCTACCCTATCACCAAGCCATCCTCACCAGCACCACTACCGTGCCTGCACACAGCTTGTAGTATGGCATCCAGCCTTCCTGGATTCTAGAGATCCTAACTCAAGTGATCAGGGTTGTGAAGAAAACTCTCTTACCCACTGATTCATCTCCCCAGCCCATCTCCACCTTATATTTTTGAGGCAGGATCTCTCACTAAACCTGGAACTCACTGCTTTAGCTAAGCTTGCTGGCCCATGGGCTCTGCCTGCCCCTGGCCCCCAGTCACTGGAGTTATAGACACATGCTGCCACACCTAGCTTTTTACATGACTGCTTGGGAATCTGAACTCAAACATTTATGCCTGTGCAACAAGCATGTTTGTGTGTGTGTGTGTGTGTGTGTGTGTGTATGTGTGTGTATATATATATATGTATATATACATATATATTATATAATTTTATGAGTATGAGTGTTTTGCCTGCATTTATGTGTATATACCAGGTATATGCTTGCAGTCTTTGGAGCCAAACAGAGGTATCAGATCATCCCCCGAAGCTGGAGTTCCACGGCAGTGCCACCTCTGGACCACTGTGGGCGGTCCTGAGTCACATAAGAAAGCAGCCTGAGCAAACCACGAGGAACAAACCAGTAAGAACATTCATCTCCAGCTCGTGCTGCTGCCTCCAGGTTCTTGCCTTGAGTTTCTACCCCGAATCCTCTCAGGGATGGAATGTGAACCAAGAGTTGTAAGGTAGAGAGGAAATATACCCTTCCTCTCTACCTTGCCCTTGGTCATAGTGTTTTATCACAGCAATAGAAACTAAAGATAGTCCCTGAAGGGACTCTGGGCATCTGGAACATGGTGAACAGGGCTCTGGCAGGCCTTCCCCTTCCCCGCCTCTGCTTTGCTAAAAAAGCCACTTAAGATTACATTCCTGAAGCTAGACCCCAAGGTCTATTCCTTTATTTGACTACTCCCTCCTCCTGAGGCTGACTATCAAGGTCCAGTTATCAAAGCAATCAAAAGCCCCTTTGGCTCACCTAATCAACATGCCCAGTTAAAAATTAAACACCTTGGGGGGCTGGAGAGATGGCTCAGTGGTTAAGAGCACCGATTGCTCTTCCAGAGGTCCTGAGTTCAAATCCCAGCAACCACATGGTGGCTCACAACCATCTGTAGTGAGATCCGACGCCCTCTTCTGGTGTGTCTGAAGGCAGCTACAGTGTACTTACATATAATAAATACATAAATCTCTTTAAAAAAAATTAAACACCTCACCCTACCACAGGGTTTCTCCTTGTACCTTTATAAACTGCCATTTTCCTGTGTCGTGCTTTCTACTCTCTACCCAGAGGCAGTCCTGTGTCCATCCTCCACTCTCTCCCAGACAAACACCCCTAACCCCTTTTTCCTCTCCCTTTTCTCCCTTCTCCCTTGTTCCCTTCCCTGTCTCCCTCTTCCTCCATCTTCTGTCTTGCCCCTTATGCCTGTCCTCTGTTGTTCTGGGTAAATAAATCTCCTGAGTGCTAAGAACATGGTCTTGGGGACCCTGAGCCAGTACTTTTTCTTTCATCCCCCAAAATCTCAGTGACTCACGACAACAGAAATACATACGTACTTTGTTCGTGTTACTATTCGCTGCTACTCAGTGGTTTCTGCACTCACTCAGCGTTGTTCCCCTCGATTCTCGGACTTAACTTCCATCCAGTCACACTAAGCAAAGCAAAACATGAAGCAAGGCGGCATCATAGGGAAAGCAAGAAGTAATTGGTACCCTGGGGTGGTTTGGATGTGAGATGCACCCCTTAGACTCATATGCTTGGACACTTGATTTCCCAGCTGGTGGTGGTTTGAGAGGGTTATGGAACCATTTGGAGGAAGTATGCACTGGAGGCCATGCTTTCAACATTTATGGCTACATTTCCTCTTCTCTCAAGCTTCCTAACTACCAGGCCAACCTGAGGCTTCTCCTACCGTGCCTTCCCCATCATGACAGACTCTATCCCTCTAGAGATGGAAACCAAAATAACCCTTTCTTTCCTAACTTCCTTTGTATCAGGGTATTTTATCATAGTAACAAAAGAGTAACTAATGCAGACCTATAATAGAATTCAGTGTCTTAAAAAGTATCTTCCTTAAATCAAAAACGTTGACTTATACCTGTAATTCCAACATTGGAGAGGCGGAGGCAGGGAAATCAGAGTTTAAGACCATCCTTGGCTACATCGTGAGTGGGAGAGCATCCTGAGTAAATGAGACCTTGTCTTTAAAAAAAATGTTTTCTAAAGATTATCTTTCTTTATTTCACCTTTATATGCCAGTTGGGATCATGTTGATTTGTGTTTTTACAGTATATGGAGGAGGAACTAAATTATAGTTATTCTTAATGTTTATTTCAGAAACAAGAAGTGTCATCAAATATTTAAAGATTAAGGCGTTTTGGTCCCTGAGGGCTAGCGACTGCAGCTGCCCAGAGTAAGTTTGGACTGTGGCTCTGGCCCAGGAGCCACGGAGGAACCTGCTTGAAAGCTTCTGGAAGGGAAACTGTACGAAATGAAAACATACAAACACCACTGCTGAAGGATGTGATGTTTGACCAAGACGGTCATCTTGAAGCCATTAAAGGAAATTGAGCTGAACAAAGATGGACCATGAAAACAGAGAAAGGTAAGGACTGGCTGAGCCCTGGAGCCATAGAGCATCCTCAAAGGGCTTCGTCTTTGAACTTCCTGTTGTGTGAAATATAAATTTCCCTGTATCTATTAAGATGGCTTGGCAGTTAGAGTTCTGCCCTATGAGCTTGAGGAACAGGGTTCCAATGCTGTACCCAGAAGGTGAGACACAGAATCCCTTGCACAAACTGGCCACCCAGACTAGCCTTGTGGGCAGTGTGAGCTCTGGGTTCAGCAAGACAGCTTTCCTCAGTGGATAAGGTAGAGAGGGACTGAGGAAGACTCCCCAATTCAATCTCAGGCCTCCACATGCACTCACACACATTTGCAACCATATAAACGAAAACATAAGAAAAACAAATAAATTTTCTCATATTTAAAAAATCTGTAGTTGGGTTTCTGTTATAGTCAAAATGATTCTAATACTCGTTATCAGGAATCAGAGAAGTCTAACATCAGAAGCAATGCAGACCTGAACAAGAGAAAGGCCTGCAGTGGAGGCTCACTGGTAAGTACGTGTCTATTGATCAGAAAGAGGTTCTGCTGGTAAAGGCACTGCTCCCAAGCTTGACACACCTGGCAACTGGAGAGAATCCCGGGAACCCACAGAGTGGAAGGAGAGAACTGACTCCATCAAGTTGTTCTCTGGCCTCCACACAGCGTGTGCACATACACATGTAAACAAGGGGATTTTCTTTAAAATTCAGAGCTAGAGAGATGGCTCAGCTTATCCAGGGAACCCAAGTTCAGTCTCTAGTACTCACAGAGGGTGGCTCATCCACCTATAACCACAAGTCCAAGGGTTCCAATAATCTCTTCTGACTTCCGTGAGCACCTTCACCTACACACAGAGAGAGAGAGAGACAGAGAGACAGAGAATCAGAGAGACAGAGAGACAGAGAGATAGAAAGAGACAGAGAGACAGAAAGAGACAGAGAGACAGAGAGATAGAAAGAGAGAGACAGAGAGAAAGACAGAGAGGTAGAGAGACAGAGAGAGACAGTCAGAGAGAGAGACAGAGAGAGTATGTGTATATATTTTAAAGTAGCCAAGGCTGGCCTCAAACTTGCTATTTAGCTGAGGATGACACTGAACTGATCCTCCTGCCTCCACAAGTTCTGAGATTACAGATGTGTACACCTATCATCTGTACCAAATTTATATGGTGCTGGGGATATGTGTGCATGCTAGGCAGGCAGTCTAACAATGCACATATTAGCCCCTTATTATAGTCTTCAGATAGAATTCTTTCTTGGGGAAATTACTTTTTGCTTTTAAGGCCTTCAGCTAACAGGATGCTATCTTCCCACAGGCTAATTTTGTGACTCATATCACCAAAACACTTCTGCAGCAGCTCTAGACTGTGTGGGACCACATAACTGGGCAGACTGTACCCGAGTAGACACAAAGTACCACAGTGTTGAAGGGGTACTTCCCTTTTTTCACCTTATAGACTCGAGATTCGTCTGCATCAGGCCTAGTCTACACAGAGAGCACAGGAATGCAGAAATCAACTCCTACCAACACTGGGGCCAGGAAAGGACTGCTCCCAAGGGCAGAGTGTCTACTGAGCCCAAAAGCAGGAAGCTGCCTCAGAGCCACTCAGCCAGACCTCAGGTGCTGCTCTCAGACTTCTTCCAGTAGGATAGAAACAAGCTCTTAGGATTTCACCCCTTGAGTTTTCTGATATGTGTAGCTCGGCCCAATTCTAAGTAGTACAAAAAAAAATCCGAGAAAATATAATTTAAGGAAAGCTATTTTAAAATAGGACTAAACAAGAAACATTCTAAACCTTAATATACCTTTATTTATTTATTTATTCATATATTTATTTATTTATTTCGTGTGTGTGTGTGTGTGTGTGTGTGTGTGTATGTAAAACACTTGTGTGGAAGTTAGAGAACAACTTTGTGCAGCTGGTTCCGGCCTTCCCATGCGGTTCCAGGGGATCCAGTTCAGACCACCAGGCTCAGCCACAGCAAATGCCTTGCCCTCCTGAGCCATCTTCACGGTCCCGGAGACATTTGTAAAGAGCACAGTTCACGACGACAGAAATAAGACAAAAGAGAATTTGGGGATTGTGGGTGACAGCTGGAAATGCACCTCAGTTTGTAGGGTGCTTGCTTAGCCCACAGGAAGCCCTAAATCCTCTCCCCAGAGCGGCATAAGCCAGACATGTCGGCACATGTGCAAGACAATCAGAAGTTTGAGGTCATCCTCAGCGTAAACCCAGCCTAGGATACAGAGGAAAAACAGAAAAGAAAATCCATAAATCTGCATGACTCTCTCCACCTACACACAAGCAGGCTCGCACACTGTGTAAGCACATAGAAGAGCGCCAGGCCCAGATGGTTCCACAGATGATTCCTTTCAAAGCTGCAAGAAAACAATAACTTCAGTACCTCAAGATTTGTTTCAGTAGCTAGAAAAGGACATATGTCTCTCATGATGATTAATCTTGGGTGTCAGCCTGGCTGGAACCTCAAAGCATTAGTTCTGGGTGTGTCCTTAAGTGTTCTTCCAGAGGACATGAACATGGGCATGGGGGGGTTGAGCTGGAAATAGCTTCTCTCTATGGTGGTGGGCACCATCCAAACAGCTGAGAGGCCAAAGAGAGCAAACCAGAAGAAAAACCTATGGATCTGTCTCTGTCTCTCTGTCTCTCTGTCTCTCTTTCTGCCCCCACACCCTCTCTTGCTCTCCTCTCTTCTCTCTTCCCTAGGGCTTTCCAGCCCTCTGTGATGGTTTCTATATGCTTAGCCCAGAGAGTGGCATTATTAGAAGGTATAGCCCTGTTGCAGTAGGTGTATTCTTGTTGGAGTAGGTGTGTCACTGTGGGTGTGGGCTTTAAGACCTTCATCCTGGAAGCCAGTGTTCTGCTAGCAGCCTTCAGATGAACATGTAGAACTCTCAGTTCTTCCTGTACCATGCCTGCCTGGATGCTGCCATGTTCCCGTCTTGATGATGATGGACTGAATCTCTGAACCTGTAAGTCAGCCCCAATTAAATGTTCTTATAAGAGTTGCCTGGGGTTGGGGATTTAGCTCAGTGATAGAGCACTTGCCTAGCAAGCGCAAGGCCCTGGGTTCGGTCCCCAGCTCCGAAAAAAAAAAAAAAAAAAAAGAGAGTTGCCTTGGTCATGGTGTCTGTTCATGGCAGTAAAACTCTAAGACACCCTCCTTCTGTGGCCTTCAGAGACTTGCCCCTGAAAATCACCTCACCTCCCTGGTTCTGAAGCTCTCGGCCTTGGCCTGAGCCTGTCTCCAGCCTGCACAGAGCCTGTGGCCGGATGTCTCTAACCATGCCGAGTCTCTTGCTTCTGTTTCTCTGGAGAATCCTGGATGGCACAAATGACAACTTTGATGTTAGGGGGTTTTTTTTCTCCTTAAAAGATTTATCTAGGGCTGGAGAGATGGCTCAGCGGTTAAGAGCACCCGACTGCTCTTCCAGAGGTCATGAGTTCAATTCCCAGCAACCACATGGTGGCTCACAACCATCTGTAAAGAGATCTGATGCCCTCTTCTGGTGTATCTGAAGACAGCTACAGTGTACTTATATATAATAAATAAATAAATCTTAAAAAAAAAAAAAGATTTATCTAACAGGGCTGGGGATTTAGCTCAGTGGTAGAGCGCTTACCTAGGAAGCGCAAGGCCCTGGGTTCGGTCCCCAGCTCCGAAAAAAAAAGAACCAAAAAAAAAAAAAAGATTTATCTATTTTCATTTTATTTTTATAAGTGTTTGCCTGAATGTATGTGTGGGAGAGACCAGGAGTGAGACAGGGTCTCTGCTAGGATAGGGGCCATGGGTAGGAACTAAGGGTGGCAAGACAGCCAGCTTCTTCCTCACCTTCCTGAGACAATAGCCTGACAGCTTCAAAAGGCCTTGTAGGGTTCCGTTTCCCCCGGTCAGCAGGCCCCCTGCTGACAGAACTTCCTCAACAGATTTGAAGCTGGATCAAGACCTGTTACACAACAGTTGCGGGCCAATTTACCCTCTATCTTTCTTCAAACTGACCAACCCTAAATTAGGGAAGGAAAACTCTTCGAAGACTTTAAAAAAACCCAGACCTTGAGAAAAGAATAGCGTTTTCAGCTATCTGGGCCCCCTCCCCCACCTCCCTGCTTTACAAAGGGTCTTCCTTTTTGCTACATGCATGTCCTTCCTTACCCCCAGAAATGGTTTTCTTCATCTATGGAGTCTGTCTGCTGCAGTCTGCGGTGCTTGGTTCCCCACTGCTACCAGCTGCACTTGAGATTTCTCCTGCCTTTAATTCCCTAACTGGCAGGAAAAGACGAACCTAATCAGGATCCCTAGATTTTATCATATGGATGTCACCATGTGTACTGCATGTCTGTGGTACATATACATACACTCAGGCACACACACACACACACACACACTCTCACACTCACACACACTCTCTCTCACACTCACACACACTCACACACACACGTGTATTATGTGCCTGCAGTAAGTACATATACATACACTCAGGCACACACACACACACACTCACACACACATACACACACTCACACACACACTCACACACACTCTCACACACACACACACGTTTATCATGTGCCTGCAGTACATATACATACACTCAGGTATACACATGCACATACACATAAAATAATTTATTTTAATTAGGAAGAAAATGTATGTCCCCGTTCTCCAGAGAAACCAATGATCTACAGACAGACAGCTGAGAGAGGAGCTATTATGAGAACAAGTTCACACAATCACAGAAGACAGTAGTCTCATAATATGCTGTTTTCAAGCTGGAGATCTTGGGATGCTGTTAGTAGGCCTCAGCCCAGTCCTGAAGGTTTTTGAAAGCAGCAGAGCCAAGAGTAACTCTAAGTCTGAGGCCAAAAGTCTGACAATGCTGAGGGTGCTTTGATGGCCTAGAGTGCAAAGGCCAAGAATCTAATATCCCAACTACTGGAGGGAGGAAGGAAGGACGGACAAACACACACACACACACACACACACACACACACACACACACACACACTGTTAACTTACAGGCAATTCCACTAGCTCCTCCCAGGGGACCTGTGTCAGCTTATGTCATCATTCGCTGCCCTTACCTGCCACAGCAAAGTATGGGTGGCATAAAAGGACTGCACCCTAGCTCTTTCTTTTCCTCTCTTAGTTCTCATGTGTTCCCCTCTGGTGTCTCTCTCCCCCCTTTCTGTCCTCTGTCACCCTTCTCTGCCCTCATGGCTTTGTTCTCATCTGTCTGCCTATACCCCTTCTTCAGGCCCTGGTTCCCCTCTCTTCCCCCAAATAAACCTCCCTTATACCAGCTCTGTCGCAAGACATGATTTCTCAGGGGGATACCTTGGCTTGGGCCTGCCCTCACACACACACACACACACACACACACACACACACACACACACACACAGACACACGAAAAAGAGAGAGAGAGAAGAAAGGAATGATTTTAATCTGGGCTATGTGGGCCTTCAGCCATTAGATGGGATGGCAGCTATATCTAAGTTAGGACATTGGAAGCTTGTGAGATGCCTCACTGGGGGAAGGTGCTTGCTGCCAAACTTGATGATCCGAGTTCAATCCCTGCATGGAAAGAGAGTATTAACTCCCAAAAGTTGTCCTCTAACTTCCACACATGAGCTTTGGCACTCACATATGAAGGGGAAAAAATACTCATATGCATAAAAATAAAATAAATATTTTCGGGGTTGGGGATTTAGCTCAGTGGTAGAGTGCTTGCCTAGCAAGCGAAGGCCCTGGGTTCGGTCCCCAGCTCTGAAAAGAAAATAAATAAATAAATAAATATTTTTTTTAAAAAAGCCTAATACAGTGTTACTACCTAACAGTCAATGCTAGCAAGAAGCAGCAGAAGACAATATCTATGAGTTCCAGGCCAGCCGGAACTTCTTAGTGAGACCAAATAAAAAACTTAGTGTCTCCAAATTTAAAAATAAATAAATAACATGTGGCCCATACATATACAACCACCAAACTAGATAAAATGGATGAAGCAAAGAAGTGCAGGCCGACAGGAACTCTCCTGAGAGACACAGCCAGAATATGGCAAATACATAGGCGAATGCCAGCAGCAAACCACTGAACTGAGAACGGGAACCCCGTTGAAGGAATCTTAGAAAGGACTGGAAGAGCTTGAAGGGGCTTGAGACCCCATATGAACAACAATGCCAAGCAACCAGAGCTTCCAGGGACTAGGCCACTACCCAAAGACTATACATGGACTTACCCTGGGGTCCAACCTCATAGGTAGCAATGAATAGCCTAGTAAGAGCACCAGTGGAAGGGGAAGCCCTGGGTCCTGACAAGACTGAACCCCCAGTGAACATAATTGTTGGGGGGAGGGAGGTAATGGGGGGAGGATGGGGAGGGGAAGCCCATAGAGAAGGGCAGTGGGAGGGGTTAGGGGGATGTTGGCCTGGAAACTGGGAAACAGAATAACAATTGAAATGTAAATAAGAAATACCCAATTTAATAAAGATGGAGGAAAAAATAAATAATAAGTAATAAAGTAAAAAGAGAGGAGCAAATGAGGTGGGTAGGTGGTGGGTCGATAAATACTGCTGTAACCATACAGAAGTGTTTGGTTTTCTGTAATTTTATCAAGTGAATAGATTTAAGTATCGCACACCTCTATCAAGATAAAGAACTGAGGTTGGAGTTGAAGTTCAAAGGTAGAACTTGCCTAACATGTTTGAGCCCAGCACTGCAAAATAATAATGAATAAAGGATACTCATTATTAACATTATGCTAATTTAACTGTCATCGCCCTGACAGACAAAGAGTAGCATGTCATCTGAGTTCCAATCCCTATGACTCCTGATGAGACTGAAATCTTCCCATATGCTTGTAGCCATTTGGATCTCTGCTTTGTTATAAAGTCATATAAATGACCACGGCTTTTTTCTTCTTTTTCTTGGGACAGTTTCTCTATGTAGCCCTGGCTGTCCTGGAACTAGCTCGATAGACCACGCTGGCCTTGAACTCACAGAGATCTGCCTGACTCTGCCTCCAGGTACTAGGACTAGAAGTGTGTGCCACCACAGCCAAGCCATGGGTACTGCTTTATCTAGAATGTTTGTTCTGTGTTCCTGACACGTAGACTCTAGCATTTGAGTCACCAGGTGATGGTTCTATTTGGGAAAGCCTGTACGTAGCCATCTTGGAGGAAGTATGTCTCTGGGAATGGCTTGAAGACAAAGCATCTCTGCTTGTGGGTCAGGATCTAAGATCACAGCTCTTTGCTCACAGCCCAGCCACCATTTCTGCTACCTGCTGCTGTGCTGTCCCTGCCATTACAGGCACCAAGCCTCTGGAACTGTAAACCCAAATTAGTTCTTTCCTCTACAAGTTGCCTTGGTCATGGTGTTTTATTATAGTAATAGAAAAGTACAGGGGTTGGGGATTTAGCTCAGTGGTAGAGCGATTGCTTAGGAAGCGCAAGGCCCTGGGTTCGGTCCCCAGCTCCGAAAAAAAGAACCAAAAAAAAAAAAAAAAGAAAAGTACAGAAGTTGGCACCAGGGAATAGGCTATTGCTGTGAAGAAACTGATAGTTTTGGGGTTTGGGGAGAAATTTGGAATTTTGTGCTTGAAAAGTGGTTAAATGTTATAAGCAGGGCATAATGAACCATTCTAAGCTTGGAAGACAGTAGTGATGAGAGGAAACACATTGCCTGGGGAGAACCAGCCTGAGAGATTTTAGAACAATAGTAACAACTGGGCTAAAATACAAAATGTGTGGTTCAAAGGTTAAAGGAGCACGAGGAAGCGGAACGGAGCTAAATCCTGTGTTCAAAGATATTAAATAGAATTAAGGGAATGGTGACCTTGGGGCAAGACCCCACTCAGCTAAATTTATTGTTTATGTGTTAGAGGTTGAACAAGGGATAGTCATATCATGTTAGGTGGTGTTGTGACATGATTGTTGTTTTCACTTGGTCATAAGGAGATATGATTGTGACTTAAATTGACAAGGGATGGATTGGGATGTTTATTCTCTTCGGTTGACAATGTGACAATATCTGGAATGAACGACAATCCAGTCATGGAGTATAGACCTGTGATCCAGATCTTGAGGCATAGTGACCATGTTTATAAAAAACTTGTGAAAAGGAATTAGAGAAAAGCTCAGGTCCAAGCAGGATGATACACTTTTAATCCCAGAAGACAGAGGCAAGCAGATCTCTGAGTTCAAGGCCAGCCTGGTACAGAGCAAGTTCAAGGACAGCCAAGCTTAGGCAATGAAGGAGTTGGAAAACAGAAAGCTGGTGATAATGTATTAGAACAAGGGAGCCATGTTCCAGCCCCAGCAATAGCAGAACTTGGCTTCAGACACATGGCTCTGGTTTTAGAGTCAAGAATAGAAGGGGTCACTGGACAATTGATGCTGAAACTATGAAATTAGTAGTGATTAAGAAGAGACAAGCATAACTGAGGTGAAATCTTCTGGTAAGTATTTTCTGAGGGCACAAAGAAGCTGTGTTCCAGAGATAGACATTATGCTAGCAACCAAACTTGGCAATGTGTAAGAGTCACCCAGGTGAACTGGTTTTGAAGGCATGAAGGGTTCACGGAGAGCAGTTGAGGCTTGGCACTGTAGAGGTCAGAAAAGACCTTTGGTGAAGGTACAGCCCCAGTGGCAGTTAAAGGCCCAGGACTGAAGGGGTCATGCAAAGAAGTTGAGGCTTGGCACCATGAATAGAGCCTGTGAGAGGCTATTGGTGAAAGTGTAGCCTAGTTGTAGCAAAGGACCTCAGCATGCTAAAGATGCCAGTACCATGGGATGATCACTAAGAACAGCAGCAGTAGTGGAGTGAAGTCAGCCAGAGCCTAGAGTGCTGCAGAAGAGTGACCCAAGCCCTTTGGGGAAGTCCAGGAGATCATGTTTGGATCCCAAGCACTGGGACAAGAATTTGTAATGTTGACGTTACCTTGGAGACCCCAAGATGTAAGAGATGTCAGAACTATGTGATACCTGCTGAGGAAAGCGGCTAACAGGAAGTGGGACCAGCCTGAGAGGAAGAATTGTGTGGTAGTCAACAATGCTAGAAGTAGTTGGAGATCTGACATGGAGATGCAGAGTTCGGAGTTTGCCCAGCTGTTTTCTGGTCTCTCTTCAGTCCAGTATTTCCTCACTATGACATTTTGGAATGGTAATGTATACCCTGTGATGTTGGAAGTGTGTGGTCTGTTTTTTATTTTTATTTTATATGGAATTTCAGTTAAGAGATTGCATAAGTCTCAGTAAAGACTTTGGACTTTTACACATTGGTGAAACAGTGATAGACTATGGGGACTTTTGAAGTTGGACTAAATTCATTTTGCATTATGTTATGGCTACAAACCTATGGGGGCCATGGAGTGGAGTGTGGTGGTTTGAATAGGTTTGGCCCCCATAGATTCATGGGTTTGAATGCTTGGCCCATAGGAAGTGGCATTATGAGAAGGTATAGCCTTGTTGGGGTAGATATGGCCTTGTTAGAGGAAGTGTGTAACTGTGGAGGTGGGCTTTGAGATCTCATGCTCAAGCTACACCCAGTGTGGAATTGGAGCCTTCTCCTGGCTGCCTGTGGAAGACAGACCCCTTCTGCTGCCTGCATATCAAGATGTAGAACTCTCAGCTCCTCCAGCACTATGTCTGCCTACATACTGCCTTGCTCCACGCCACAATAATGGATGAACCTCTGAAGCTGTAAAATTAAATGTTTTCCTTTATAAGAGTTGCTTTGGGGGTTGGGGATTTAGCTCAGTGGTAGAGCGCTTGCCTAGGAAGCGCAAGGCCCTGGGTTCGGTCCCCAGCTCCAAAAAAAAAAACCAAAAAAAAAAAAAAAAAAAAAAAGAGTTGCTTTGGTCATGGTATTTCTTCACAGCAGTGAAACCCTAACTAAGACAGTAGTTAAGAATGACCTTAAATTTCTGATCCTGCCTCTACCTCCTGAGGTGACCTTATGTGGTAGCAGTGACTGGGATCAAGCTAAGGCTTTATACATGGTAGGCAAGTGCTCTACTAACTGAGCTATATTCTCAGTGTGAGTGTGTGTGTGTGTGTGCGTGTGTGTGTTTGTGTGTGTGTGTTTATGTGCGTGTGTGTGCGTGTGAGTGTGTGTGTGTTTGTGTGTATGTGTGTTTGTGTGTGTGTTTGTGTGTGTGTGTTTGTGTGCGTGTGTGTGTGTGTGTGTGTGTGTGTGTGTGTGTGTGTGTGCTTAATTTAGACTAACTAGTGAGGCCTTGAATTCCCTAACCAGAGTAGCCAAGGCTGGCCTCAAATTTAAGGACTAGATTCCAGGCATGAGCAACCACAGCTACTTCTGTTAAGCTAAAAAAACAAACAAACAACAATAACAACAGAAAACCCTAGACAAGATATGATGTAGCCCAGGATGGCCTCAGACTTATAATATGGCCAAGAATGACCCTGGGCTCCTTGAATCTCCTGTCTCTATCTCCTCAGAGATAGGATTACAGGTGTGAGCCACTATGAAAGGCTTCTTTCAAGCAATTTTGAAGTTGAATACCTTTAATTGGCACTTTCTATCTCCCCAGACCCCACCACTGCCCCCTAGCTGCACCCGTATGCTGTCAATTGCCCCTGAGGCATCTGCCTCTGAGACTGGGAAGGTTGATGAGTTTTGTAGCGTGGCTGCAGTATGGTGCCAGCATCCAGTTCCTCTAAGTGATGTTTGGGGGTGCCTCCCCCATCATTGCCCATGCTCCCAATCATAGATTGCTTGGTTAAACCCTACCTGGCTTTCAGACGTGAAACTGAAGGGCAATTCTCCTGTTACCTTTGTCATCACTGTGGTTCCCCATTTCCAAGATACCACCACCCTCCCTCAACTGGAATTCAGTTCTGCCTGGGAATGTGCAATGAACTCTGTGTGGTTTTTAGGGGAAACATATCTCTTATACAAGGTTACAAGGATCTCAACCCACCTAGGTTGCAGGATCTGGCTACGATGGCAAGCAAAGACCAGACCTCAGAAAGGGTGAAGGTGCACCATCTAGTGGCCCTTGCTGGAGTGGCAGCAGGTAAGTGGACACATTTTATACTGGCTTTTCCGTGATCATGAACAAAAATTAAAATCCAGAGAATAGTATATCCTAGAGACCACGCCATACCAGAAACAGCAATAAAAGGAATAGAACCAAGGTCGGTGGCACAAGCTTGTGATCTCAGCACTGGGGAGGCAGTTTCAAGACAGCCAAGACTACATGGAAAGGCCCTGTCTCAAACAAACAAACAATCAAACACAAAAAAACTCTTCCTATTTTATTTTCCTATTCTTTAAAAACAGATATGATATATTTATCTGTGGGAGGGAGTGTCTTGAGTCCATTACACAATGCATATAGAAGTCAGAGACCAACTTGCAGGAGTTCATTCTCCTGCTACTATGTGAATCCTAAAGACTGAACTTAGGTCATCAGACTTGGCAGCAAGTGCCTTTACCCCCCTGAACCATCTCACTGTCCCATTTCCTGTCTCCATTAATCTAATATCTAATTGTCCAAAGGTATACTAGCAACAAGATCAATAGTATGACGACGTATCTGTCAATTAACATTGGATTTTGTAATACATTGTAATTGTATTCAATTACAATGAATAAGTGAAATAAAGAATACCAACATTTATAGAAATGTACAAGTCCCCATTGATTCATGGGCAGGTGATTACAGCAGTCAAAGACCGAAATGCCTGAGTCTTGGCTTCCAAATTTAAAGATGTTGGATTTATATAGGTGTCTTAGGGTTCCACTGCTGTGAAGAGGCACCATGACCAAGGCAACTCTTACAAAGGAAAGCATTTCATTGGGGCTGGCTTACACTTTCAGAGGTTCCGTCCATTATCATCATGGCAAGAAGTGCAGCAGCCTGTAGGCAGACATGGTGCTAGAGAAGGAGCTGGGAGTTCTACATCTTGATTCAAAGACAGGAGGAGACTGTATACCACAATGGGTGTAGCTTGAGCAAGGAGACCTCAAAGCTCACCCCACCATGACACACTTCCTCCAGCAAGGCCACATCTCCTAATAATGCCACGCCCTATGGCCTATGGGGGGGCAGTTACATTCAAACTACCACAGTAGGTAAGATTTTCTCCTTTGGAAACAGAGGGAAATGTCTGAGAGTTAGGGGAACAGAGATCTGAGGAGGAACTATGTGGCTAGAAAAATGGAGAAGTGTCCTAGGCTACAGAAATGTTGAGAACAGAAGGGGCAACCTAGAGATTCACATAAGGTTCTCAAAGGAGAGATTCTTCCTAATGCAGCTGGAATAGTCAGAGGATCCAGGGGGCACCCCAGTACCCTGTAGTTTTCACTCTTCCCCCCTTTGCTCCAGGAAGTGACCACGCTACCAACCCCCTACTGGATTCCCTTGAATCTTCAGATAAAAAACAGACAGTTGTTCCTTTCAACTTGCCTTCTTGGCCCAATTGCTAAGTGCTACTATCACCTGTCTGGAAAATTGTGCCCTTACCAATTTCTTATCTCTGTCTCTCCCACCTGCCCTAAACTTCAGTTGCTAAACTCCCCTGACCACCTGTCTATAGGAGCAGCCTGTGTGGCCACGATCTTGTCTCTCCAAAGCATGGAAAACTCTCCTTCCTTGCCTCTCCCTCTTGCCTCCAGGGACCCAGAAGTCCTACCTGTACCTTCCACCCAACAATTGGCCCATGGCCTTTACTGACAGACCAAGAACCACCTGGGAAACAGGATCTTAACATCAGCACCGCCCCCTACATTCTCAGTCAGCTAGGGCCAGTATGGGCCAAGGTCCACCCAGCTTGGTCCTGTAGGGAAGGAGCTACAGGTTAGTCAGGCCAGGGGGAACCATGACAACATGTTCAGTTAGGAGCTGGAGACCAGGCTGATCTTGAACTCACAGAGATCTGTCTGCCTCTGCCTACTAAGTGCTGGGATTGAAGATGTGCACCACTATACTTGGTCTCTTGAAGCATCATCTTTGATGACAAGATTGATCCAATCAGACACCACCAGATGGAAATCTTAACAGTGTGGCAGTGAGGTTGCTTCTACCATTCATGCTATTCCAAGTCCATCATTACTGGCTCATACTAGAGAGGCACCTAAATTATCACACTTTTCTTATTCTGTATAGAGGCCCGATTGAGTGATTATATATTCCTTAGATTTTTACAGGAAGGAAAAGCAAAGAGAAATAACAAATAAACACACCAGGGTAACTGAGAAAAAATTACTTTTATTGGGGGCTTCTCGTGACCAGATTCTTTTTTGGGTTGTTTTGTTTTGTTTTGTTGTTTTTTGTTTTTGTCAGGGTCTCACATATCATAGTCTTGACTCTAACTTGCTATGTAGCTGAGATGACCTAGAACTTCTGGCCTTCCCGTCTCCATTTCCCAAGTACTGTGGTCTGGTTTACCCAGTGCTGGGGACTGAACTCAGGACCTTGTGTGTGTTAGACAAGCACTCTACCAACTTAGCTAGGAAGAGAAAGGTTTGACTTTTTCTCATCGCTCAGTTACCAACACTGAGAACAGTAGCCAGCGCATGGTAGGTGCTTAATAGATATTTGCTGACTACAAAAATGTTTCTACTCATATAACTGCAGAATTAAATAGCATTACATATATGAAAACCTGTATATGTGTTTATGTGTATATGTGTGTTATACTGTATAGTGTATGCTTACATACGTATACAGGTGTCCTGCTCTATTATTCTCTGTTCTGTCCCTCTGCTAGCTAGATTTTTGTCAACTTGACAGTCTCAAGTCATCAGGGAAGTCAACCTCACACACACACACACACACACACACACACACACACACACACACACACACAAATACAAGATATTACATATCCTTCCCGACCCCAAAACAAAACACAAAGAAATGAAATAAATATAGGCTGAGGAGGGCAGATACCTGGTGAATGAAAGCCAGGATCTCACAGCTCTTCAGGGCCCAACCCAAGAAAGCTCTTCTCATTTCCTTCCCTGCCTGGCCCAGGAGATACATTCCTACCCTCTCTTGAGGTTTCCAAAGGAAATGAGGGAGATGCCTCTGACTCACTTCCTTGTAGGAAGACGGGATCACCTGCTGTGTCCCTTTCATCTTGGGTACTCTACAACAGTTGGCTAAATCTATAATATGAATGATAAAAAGAAAAGAGCTTGGACGTGATAAGAGGCAGAAGACAAATATTTTATGGAGACAGAATTAATCCAGATTTTGATACTGCCAGAAACTGGGCTCCTTGAACTTCTGTGACCTTGAGCTTCAAGGACAGGTTTTAGAAGGAACCAGAATCCCAAAATTGGTAGTGTCCTGCCTTTGTGGCAGCCAGCCGTTAGACTCTGGTTTCAGTTTTAAACACTTTAAACACGTGGCTTTAGAGGGGACTTTCCCCCTGGAACAGGAAATGATGATGACAGGCAGAGCCTTGACCGGGGACCAAATTTGTCAGAAAACACCTACATCTGGTAAGCTATAGTGGCCAAGTGGATGGAGTAGCCACAGAGCTGCCAGTAGCTAGCCAGCCAGCCCTAAGCAGGTGACCCAGAAGTCTGAGATCCAGGACCTTTTCAGAGGCAAGCCCTGAAGCTGCGAAACCTCAAAGCCACTCTTCTTTTGTGAGGAGAAGGTGAAGAGAAACGAAAGCTAACACTATGGTAAGCAGCTGTCATGAACAGAAGACTCACACTATACTAACCTGAGGAACTAAATGCCAAGATTGCCTTTGGGCAAAGGATAATTGAGGCAGGGTGTGGTGGAACATACCTGTGACCCCAGCCCTCAAGAGGCTGAGGCAGGATCAGCCTGGGCTACAGAGAAATAGTCTTTCTCAAAGGGGATTAAAAGGCAGAGCCCAACACAGTACAGAGCTGTGTCCTGTGATCCCAGAGGTAAGAAGCCGAGGTAAGCCACCAATGAACAGACACCAAACCACAAGGATGAAGCCATGAGGTTCACATGGCGCTGCCCTAGAGACCAGACCAGAGCGGAGATCCCAAACCAGTGTGGTGTTCAGCTATTTTCTCAGTGGTGAAAAAGTAAGCTGCTCCCATAATGTCAGCACTTTGAAGGAAGAGACAGCAGGATCAGGAATTCAAGGTCGTCCTTGGCTATACAGTAAATTACAGGCTAACCTGAGAGAGGGAGGGAGAGAGGGAGTGGGGAGGGAGGGAAGGAGGGAGAGAGGGAGGGGAGGGAGAGGAGGAGGGGGAGGGGGAGGGGGAGGGAGAGAGGGAGAGGGGGAAGGAGGAAGAGGAGGGAGTTTTGGGGTCTGGCATACCTTCCCCACAAATAACCAAAATCTAGAGAGAGTAGAGAATGAATCTGGTACCAGAGAATGTGATAGGGATTGAACCCACGGCCCCATACCAATCCACTATGTTCTCTATACATACACTGTATGTGCATGAGAAAAAATTTCCTCTTTTTCCTATAGTATAATATGACACAGCTGCCTCATGCTTTTCCTCTACCAGCACTGCCTTACAGGGTGTTCCAGATTAGTTCAAGAGTTTCCTCCCCATTTCTACCCAGCATTCCATCGAATGGCCACACCTTCGTCACTGTGTAGAGCACTGGGCTTCCTTCTGATCTCAGAAGTTACCAACATTGCCGCAGTAATAAACTCTGGAAAATTTGACTTTTCACAAGAGAAGTGTAGTCCCTAGGGAGAAGAATGAAAAAGAAATAAAAGGAAATGGTGACATATCTTTGTCGGTTGCTGACAAATCGTCCTCCCGATGGTCCGTGCTGACTCTGCTGCCCCACTTGTAGCGCCCCAGCTGCAAATGGACCCATCCTGACCTGGAAAACTGTGTTTCAGAGACTCCATTCAGTAAGCTGTTCCCATAATGCCAGCAGATGAGTTGGCTATGTAAGCGGGCACAGTTCTGGTGCAAGAGGAGCTCCCTCCAGCCAAAGCTCCCTTGCTATTGGATGCTGTCCAATTCCCACGACCATTTGTCTAGGGATTCTGCCCATACAAAAGCTACTCCTGGATCCCACTCACCTTTGCACGTCTAGCATCAGACACACCACGTACTCAATAAAGGCTTATTGTGGGGAGTTCTGATTAGTTTCTTAGGCCAGCCTAGCTCAGTGGTTGGGTTCCAGGTACCAGAGAGTATCCCTGTCTCAAAAACTTTAGATTGCTCCTGAGGAAGTTGATTTCTGTGTTCCATATACATATGTATAAATACACATATGTGCACATACATTCTACATAGATGAATGTATGAATACACACAAATAAAAATAGATTACTCAAGGTCTTCTCATGGTGGCACAACTTTAACCCTAGTACTCAGGAAACAGAGGCAGGCAAAGTTTGAGGTCAGCCTGATCTGTATAGAGAATTGCAGGCCAGCCAGAACTACATATGAGACCCCATCTCAAAAATAAATAAACAAGCAAACAAAGAATATAAATAAAAGTTTGAGGCCGGTAGGATGTCACAGTAAATAATCATACTTTCCCAAATAAAAGTTATATTAGATGAGAGAAAAAATTCAAAGTATGCTTTTATGGACCTAGCAGCTGGGAGGAGGCAGAGATAGGAGGCTCCATGTTGCTCACTGGCTGGCCAGTCCAACCGAAATGGTGAGCTCTATCTCTAATGAGAGAACCCGTCTCAAAAAGTAATGTGGAGAGCCATTGAGGAAGATACCTAAGATTGACTTCTGGCCTCCACACATATATACATAGACCACCCCACACACACACACACATGTGCACACACACAATAACAGTAATAGTAATAAATAATACATTAAAATTATTAAAAAATTGGGTTTTTTCTGCCAGAATGACGATTCTGAGACTATTACTAAATGCCTAAGCCATAATTAGCTTTGGCTGACTAACTAGCTTGTAACTTATCTAACCCATTCAAACTACTCTATGTCTACCACTCGGTAGTTACCTCTTCCTCAGCCCCAGCCTGCTTCTTCTTTCACATCTCCTCAGTGCCTCCCTCAGCATCTTTCCCAAATCTCACTCGAATCTCTCTCCAAGTCTCTCCCTGCATCTCCTTTTATTCTCTTACTTTCTCCCAGAATCCTCTTCTCCTATCACTGTCCCACCTCCTATTTCCTGCCTCAGTTCATTGGCCACCAGCTTTTTTATTCATAGGTGATGCTTATAAAAGATTCTCTCTACATAAAATTTTAAAATAAAGCTTGAACTTTACAAAAGAAGGGGGGGTGCTGGAGAGATGGCTAAGAGGTTAAGAGCACTGACTGCTCTCCCAGAGGTCCTGAGTTCAATTCCCAGCAACCACATGGTGGCTCACAGCCATCTGTAATGGGATCAGATGCCCCCTTCTGATGTGTCTGAAGACAGCTACAGTGTACTTATATATAATAAATAAATAAACCTTAAAAAAAAAAAAGGAAGGAAGGAAGGAGGGAGGGAAGGGGAAGGGAAGCAGCTAGGTGTCTTGGTTCCACCGTAGAAGACCTCAGACTAGAATAATCTGCCACTACCCCTAGACATGGCAACTGCATCACTTTGGCCTTTTTTTTTTTCTTCTACCCCAAGTTTCCCAAGAAAGAGCACTTATTAACTATCTAAAACAAAACAGGCCTGTACTTTGAAGGCTTTCAAAGCATCTTGACTCAGTCACAGGCATCAATGGCTCCTTGTGCCCATGCTGACCTTAACCCCAAGATACAGCTCCTGTCTCAATCCTGAAAGAAGGCTCAGTAGGGCTATATTGTCAGGTAGCATAAAAGTGTTTCCCCTGGGGCTTCAGTGTGCCAGGCACTATGCCTGTAATGGCTGATTCCAGAGACCTGACATACTCACACACCCCTACTCACTGTCCTATGCCTGTGACTTGTCTCTCAGCTCTACCTTGAAGCCATCCTTCTTCCTCCTGGACCTTCTGCAGGTCTCTGAGCTCAGAGATCATTTGGGAAAACAACCAATTTGGTCTTGATCCATTGGAGTGACTGTGAGGAAGGCATTGCAGGTAACAGACTTTCTCTTTTGGGGCTTGATTTACCCATGAAAGAACCAGGAAGAGCTTTATTGCCAAATAGAATAAATCCCAGAGAACAGGAAGTAAGAGTGGGTCACCAGAGAGTGACACGAGGTCAGCACAGGGTAGACAGGCTGTTACAAGGTAGGGAGGGGAGTTTTAGAGGAAGTGTAAAGAAGCCCAAAGCACCAGAAAAAATATACTTAGGCCTGAGCAGCTCCTGAAAGAAAGACTTAAAAGAGAGAGAAAGTGGGGGAAAGGAAAAGTTATACCTTTCTGAGTTAGGGCTCAGGAAGAAAGAGAGACCCAGCTCCAACCTTAAGGCAGTTCATAGGGACTGGTGTGTACTGTTGTTTTAAAGTTACATTTATGTATGCATAGTGGTGCGTTCCTTTAATCCCAGAACCCAAGAGGCAGATTTGTGAATTCAAGGCCAACCACGGCTACACAGTTTCAAAATTAATTAATTAATAAAAAATACATGTATCGGGCTGTTTGCTGTGTGTATGTGTGCACAAGCTTGCCACAGCACAAATGTGGCAGCCAGAGGCCAGCTTTCAAGAGTCAGTTCCTCCCTTTCACCATGTAGGAGCCAGAGTTTGAGCTCAAGTCCTCAAGCTACGCAGGATGCGCCTTCACTCACTGAGCTGTCTGGACATAGGTAGGAAAGAAAGCCCTAGACACATGGGTAAACTTCAGGCACTCTGAGAGTCAGGTGCAGCAAGAAGCCTTGTACACTGCACAGATGAAGCAAATACATCAATGTGTGGAAGAGACAGGCTGTCTTAGTTAGGGATTTACTGCTATGAACAGACACCATGACCAAGGCAAGTCTTATAAAGGACAGCATTTAATCGGTGCTGGCTTACAGTTCCAGAGGTTCAGTCCATTATCATCAAGGCAGAAGTATGGCAGCATCCAGGCAGGTATGGCGCAGGAAGAGCTGAGAGTTCTACATCTTCATCTGACGGCTGCTAGCAGAACACTGGCTTCCAAGCAGCTAGTGCTAGGATATTAAAACCCACACCCACAGTGACAGACGTACTCCAACAAAGCCACACCTACTCCAACAGGGCCACTCCCTGGGTTGAGAATATACAGACTATTCTCACAGAGGCAATGGGCAGGAAAAGCCAGGCCCTGGGAGTGTCTGGGAATTATCAGCCTAGTTTGGTGTGGATCTGGGAGTCCCACTGGCCTTGTCTCCATGAGTAGTAATGAGTAGCTGCTGGCCTCTTGGTCACACATACTAGCTAACTGAAATAGTTATTAGATATTGTCTCTAGAGGAACAGAACTTATAAAATGAATATTATATACATATATATTATATACACATATATACATATATATATTATATAAACACACACACATCCATTATATATAGTATAGGTATACATTCAATAAATGTATATATAAATAATATATAAATGTGCATATACAAATGTATATACATATGAAGTATAGTCATATAAAATGAATTTTATATATGTCTGATTTTATTAGAATGGCTTACATGCTGTGATCCAACTAGTCCAACAATGACTGTCTACCAAGGGAAGGTCCAAGAATCTAGTAGTTGTTCAATCCATAAGGCTCAATGTCTCAGCTGGTCTTCAGTGTACACTGGAATCCTGAAGAAGTAGACTCCAATGCCAGTGAAGGAATGGACTTGATAGCAAGGTGAGAGCAAGCAGGCAAAGAGAAAGCAAGTTTCCTTCTTCCATGTCTCGTACAGAGGCAACAGCTATAAGGTGTGGTTCAGGTTAAAGGTGGACCTTCCCACCTCAAAAAATGTGGATTAAAATTGTATTTTCTCATCTCAAAGATCCAGATTAAAAGTAGGCCTTCCCATATCAAATTATTTGATTAAGGAAAAAGTCCTCACTGGTGTGGTGGTGCACATCTTTTATCTCAGCATTCAGGAGAAAAAAAGTAGGCAGATCTCTCTGAGTTTAAGGCCAACCTGGTCTATAATATGAGTATAGAAAATCCAAGGTTCTGTTATACAGAGAAACCCTGTATCAATAAAACAAAAAGAAAGAAAGAAAGAAAGAAAGAGAGAAAGAAAGAAAGGAAGGAAGAAAGAAGAGAAGAGAAAAGAAAAGGAAAGGAAAGAAAAGAGAAGAAAAAAATTCCTCACAGATGAGCACAGCTCTTGCCACCAAGCTCTTCTAACCCCAAATATCTCTCCCCTCCCTGTTCTTCTTCTTTCTTTTTTTTTAAGATTTATTTATTTATTTATTTATTATACACACTGTAGCTGTCTTCAGACACACCAGAAGAGGGCATCAGATCCCATTACAGATGGTTGTGAGCCACCATGTGGTTGCTGGGACTTGAACTCAGGACCTCTGGAAGAGCAGTCAGTGCTCTTTACCTCTGAGTTATCTCTCCAGCCCCTCAGTTTTTTTATCACCCATTCTATAACAGTGATTTGCTAACTACCCTCTCCCTGGCAGGCTTTGTGCCAGGCATTTGTGACTATTTACATTTGGAATGTGTCCCCTGATGTACTGCTTTAAAATTTTAAAATAAATAAATAAATAATAAATAAATAAATTTTAAAATAGCTTTTGGTGCTATTTTGAAGGCTGTGGAGACTTTAGCAGATGGGGCCTAGCAGTTTAGTAGGGGTAAGCTTTTGAGGTTATAACCAGCTTCTGGTTTCAACCTGGGCTGTTTCCTCCTGGCTATGAATAACACCTTCGCCAGCTCCCACCACCTTCACTCATGCTCCACCCTGCCTTTCTGGCCATGACTGCCTGAAGCACCCCAAAACTGTGAGCCAAAAGTCATGTGTCCTCATTAAGTTGTTTCTGTTGGGTGTTTGGACAGGGCAACAAGAAGTAACAAAAACAGTCTGGAAGGCACAGAGACCAGTGAAATCTGGCCTTTCCCAGCACAAGTCAAAGTGCCCGCCTCCTGGGTGATAAGATTACAGACTTACCACAAGGTAACACGGAATCCAGGCCTTTGTGTATGCTAGGCGTGGTGATTTAAATGAGAATGGCCCTCTATAGGCTCTCCTATTTGAATGTTTAGTCATCAGGAAGAGGATTTACTGGAGAGCTATTAGGAGGTGTGGCCTTGTTGGAGTGGGTGTGGCCTTGATGGAGGAAATTTGTCCTTTGAGGTAGGCTTTGGGGTTTCAAAATCTCAAACCAAGCTCAATGTCCTGCTAACTGCCTTTGGATCCGGATCTAGAACGCTCAGCTCCACCATGTCTGCCGCACACTTCCATGCTTCCCACCATGATGACAATGGACTCAACCTCTGAAACTGTAAGCCAGCCCCAATTAAATGTTTTCCTTTATAAGAGTTACCATGGGGCTGGAGAGATGGCTCAGTGGTTAAAAGCACTGACTGCTTTTCCAGAGGCCCTGAGTTCAAATCCCAACAACCACATGGTGGCTCACAACCACCTGTAATGAGATCTGGTGCCCTCTTCTGGTGTGTCTGGAGACAGCTACTGTGTACGTATATATAATAAATCTTTTTTTTTTTTAAAGTTACCATGGTCACAGTGTCTCTTCACAGCAATGAAATTCTAAGTAAGACACTAGGCAAGCACTCAGCCAGTTGAATTACGATTTTGAGTGTTTTGTGGTTTTGAGACAAGGTAGTCTAGAATTTATTGTGTAGCTACAATGATCTGAATGAGAATGTTCTCCATAGTCTTAGACATTTAAATGCTTGGTCCTCATTTGATGGTGCTCTTTGGAAAGGCTTAGGAGATGTGACTTTGTTGGAGGAAACAGAACCCAAATCACAGTCACAAAACCAGAGATTCACAGAAAAGGACTCTGGAATGCCTCCCTGTCTGGTTCCCCAACAAAATCCTTTTTCCAAGATCTAGCATTTTGACAAAAGCCATTTCCTCGGGGACTTGAAGAAAGTTCCTGTTTGCTAAAAAGGGAATCATTCTACTTATCTCTGGCATGAGAAACTTGTGGCCCTTTATTAACACATGACTGGTGACTATTAACTTGCCTAGGTCTGCAGCCTCTAAGCTCCCTCAGCCCCTACTCAGAAGCCCCACATCAGCTCACAAGCCCCCTTTCTTCCACCCCCATTAACCCTGAAAAATCTTTCTTGTCCCTTCTCTTTGCTTTCCCAGGAGACAGCCTTGGCCGTTTGGAATAAATGTTTCCCTTTTCAAGCATGGAGTGTCTGCTTTGGTTTCTTTACAGCACACATTTTCATCTATTCCCCAAACCAGCTTGGGATGAGGCTGGGCTGTGATGGCAGTAGCTATTTTCTTGGTGGTGCCCACTCCTAAATTGTAAAAGCCAAGGATAAAAGCAGGGCACCCCCTATAATGCCAGGACATTGGAGGAGGAGGCTGGAGAATCAGAGTTCAAGATCAGGGTTGGAGATTGGGTCAGCATTTAAGAGCCTAGAGCAAGTTTGAGGTCAGCCTGGTCCACAGAAGACCCTGTCTGAAAAGAAAACTAAAAACCCCTCAAAGACCAGGGCCAGCAAGGCGGCTCCTTGGGTTAAGGTTCCTGCAGCCCAGCCTGATGATACAAGCCAATTCCCAGAAACCACCTGCTGGAAAGTAAAAACGGAAGGACTGACTCCTTCAAATTGTCTTCTGACATCACACACACACACACACACACACACACACACACACACACACACCACACCAAAGCTAGGCTGGATGTAGTGGTACCTGCTTTTTTTTTTTTCTTTTAAGATTTATTTTATATATATGAGTACACTGTAGCTGTCTTCAGACACACCAGAAGAGGGCATCAGATCCCATGACAGATGGTTGTGAGACACCACATTGTTGCTGGGAATTGAACTCAGGACCCCTGGAAGAGCAAACAGTGCTCTTAACCGCTGAGCCATCTCTCCAGCCTGTGGTAGCCACTTTTAATTCCAGAACTCAGAGAAGCAGAGGCAAATAGGTCTTTGTGAGTTCAGCCTGATCTATATAGAAATTCTAGTCCAGCCAAGGCTACATAGTGAGATCCTGTCTCAAAACAAATAAATAAATGAAATAAAAGTAAAATTTTAAATGTAGTTAAAATTTTAATTTTCTTTTTTAATTGACCAGGCAGTGGTGGTGCAGGCTTTTACTCTCAGCACTCGGAGGCAGAGACTGACAAATCTCATTGAGTTCGAGGCTGGTGTGTGTGAGACCAAAACAGGAAAAGTAGACCTTTCAGGCTAAGAGCTCTGTTTGCAGTTAAGAGTACGTTCCTGGGGTTGGGGATTTAGCTCAGTGGTAGAGCGCTTGCCTAGCAAGCGCAAGGCCCTGAGTTCGGTCCCCAGCTCCGAAAAAAAGAAAAAAAAAAAAAAAAGAGTTCGTTCCTGTTTGTCTTGCATGTGTTTGATCCATTTGCACCGGATGGACTTGATCACGTGCAGGCAGGAGGTATGTGGGCAGGAATCACGTGGGAATGTACACTTGCCCCTGATTAGACCTAGTAGAAACAAACACAGGTATGGGCCTGGGTAGAGTCCATTAACCTGGCCAGTATTTAATTAAAGGTTGTTTCAAATTTGGCTTAAAAGTGTGGTAGTGGTCTTATTTTTGACAAGTAGGATTAATGCCTGGACTACAAAGCAAGTTCCAGGAGAGCCAAGGCTACACAGGAACCCTGTCTCAAAAAAAAAAAAAAAAAAAAAAAAGATGTGTATGTATGTATCTGAGTGTAGGTGTGTGCGCATGAGTGTATATGCATACTGAGACCAGAGCTATCAGATCCTCCTGGAGCTGGCATTACAGGCAGTCGTAAGTAATCCCATGTGGACTCTGAGCACCGAACTCAGATCTTCTGTAACAACAGTGTGGCCTCTACTATAACCATCTCTCCAGCACCAGAGTTGCTGCTGCTGCTGCTGCTGCTGCTGCTGCTGCTGCTGCTGCTGCTGCTGCTGCTGCTTCTGCTTCTTCTCCTCCTCCTTCTCCTCTTCCTCCTTCTTCTTTTTAGTTAAAGACCAAAGGAGAAGTGTTTTCTTGTTTGTTTGTTTTGTTTTTAAGATTTATTTATTTCATGTATGTGGGTACACTGTCAGTGACTTCAGACACCAGAAGAGAGCATCAGATCCCATTACAGATTGTCCTGAGCCACCCACCATGTGGTTGTTGGGATTTGAACTCAGGAGGTCTGGAAGAGTAGTCAGTACTCTTTTATTTATTTATTTATTTAAGATTTATTTATTATATATGAGTACACTGTAGCTGTCTTCAGACACACCAGAAGAGGGCATTGGATCTCATTACAGATGGTTGTGAGCCACCATGTGGTTGCTGGGAATTGAACTCAGGACCTCTGGAAGAGCAGTCAGTGCTCTTAACCACTGAGCCATCTCTCCAGCCCGAGAAGTGTTAACTATGAAAATGGGAAGGTTTTCATTCCTAAAACCTACATTACAAAAACAAAACAAAAAAAAAAATTTAAGCCAAGTAGCACACCCCTTTCATCCCGGTACTCGGTATGGAGGCACAGGCAGAGGATAAGTGAATTCCTGTAAAGCCCAGGCCAGCCTGGGCTATATAGTAACACCCTATCTTTTAAAAAGAAAAAAAAAAAAGCCAAAGCTACCATAGTAACATAGTGGCATAATGCCAGTCATAATAATAATAATCCCTAGGGTTTGTTGAGTTCCAGGTTGGGGGTGGGAAGCCTTCAAGAGAGCAACTGGCCATAGTAGATCAAGAGAGGACTGAAGCTGGCATGGGAGGCTCCCTGGGGCGTGGGCCAGTAAGGAACCTGAGGTGTGCCTCATCTATGCACTGTGGTCAGCACTCAGCCTCCTGACTTCTCACCTGGACTCCGGATCATTAGCCGTTGTTGCCTTGCTCCCACCTGTCATCCAGATAGGACTTCCTGTTCGGTAAATTCTGAGGGTTCCTTTCCCTGCTCCTCAAACTCCTCTTTGTTCCTAAACTTCTTAGTGTTCACCATCCCCAGACCTTCTCCCTCCCTTCAGCCAGCTGGAATTTCCCGTCCCACATGCTCTCCCAGCAGGAGACTCCATTCCTGTTTCTGAGTCACTCTGGGGTGACTCAAGCGTGACTCACTCCACCGTGGCCCCTCCCACTTCTACTCACCTCGGCTGGGTGTGGCTCCTGCCCATTCACTGGCCCGGCTTTCTTTCTGCAACAACCGACGTGAGACTCCTCCCACATCCCAGGGACCTGGCACGAAAGGGACCTTCAACAAAGGAGAAATCTGGCCAGTGCAGAGGCAGCTAGACCATAGAAGCTCGAGCATTCCAATGCTGGAAAAGTAGCTGAGCTGGTTTCTCAGTCCCCACCCTTCTCAGACCCTGCTGCAATCAAGGCTCATCTGACTTTTCAGAAACCGGCCTTTCTGTCCCCATGGACCACTCCAAATACCCATTTACAGCCGGGAGCAACTATGGGTCACAGACTGAGCTAACAGTAATCATAGTAAGGAAAGTATTCAATGTTAAGTAGGATACAAACTTACGTACTAGGCAGACAAAAAAACAAACAAAAACCTTATTTCAAAGGAAATAAGAGACATATTCTTTATTATGGAGTCAGATTGAGTGCCCTGGGAACACAAATTTAAGTTACCACAAATCCCATGTCCCAGTGTGGTAAGAGTCTAATGAAGTTTTGTTGTTGTTTTGGTTTTTCAAGAAGGGGTTTTTCTGTGTGGCCCTGGCTGCCGTAGAATGATGCTTGCTGGTTCGTTTGCTGGCTTACTCTCTGTCGTGGTTCTAACTTGACCAGCCTCCTACACAGCCCAGAAACACCTACTTGAGGAATGATCCTGCCAAGAGCGGGTTGGCCCTCCCACGTCCATCATTAATCAAGACAGTCTCCCACAGACATTCCCATAGGCCAATCTGAAGCCCGGCTTGTGCACACCTGTAATCCCAGCTCTTGGAAAGTAGAGGCAAGAGAATCAGGAGATCAAGGTTATCAATGATAAGTTAGGGGGCTTAGAGACAGCATGGAGTACATGACCAAGTCTCAAAAACAAATACAAAACAAAAACAAAAAGGATGGGGAAGTGGGTTGGAGAGATACTCAGCCCAGAGAGTGGCACTATTAGGAGGTGTGGCCTTGTTGGAGTAGGTGTGGCCTTGTTGAAGGAAGTGTGTCACTGTGAGGATGGGCTTTTGAGACTTCCTTTGTCAATGCAGTTGATCTGATTCTCTTCACCTTAGCCTTAGTCCCAGGAAGACTCCAGATAAGGACAAAGAACAGCCATGTTCTTCACCAAAACCAGTCTCTACACCATATACTAACATTCTTCTCCTCTGAAACCCCCACAGTTCAAGTCACACACTCAGCACCAATGATTCCATCCATATTCCTACTAGGATGGCTGATTAAGCCCCCACTTAAAGCCACTTTCCAAATCCAAAGTCCCAAAATCCATATTCTTCCGAACAAAAGCATGGTCAGGCCTAGCACAGCAATACCCCAATACCCTAGTCCTTGGTACCAACTTCTTCTGTCTTAGGGTTTCATTGCTATGAAGATACACTATGACCAAGGCAGCTCTTGTAAAGGACAACATTTAATTGGGGCTAGCTTATAAATTCAGAGGTTCAGTTCATTGCCATCAAGGCAGGAAGCATGGTAGCATCCAGGCAGGCGTTCAAGGCAGGAAGCATGGTAGCATCCAGGCAGGCGTTCAAGGCAGGAAGCATGGTAGCATCCAGGCAGGCGTTCAAGGCAGGAAGCATGGTAGCATCCAGGCAGGCGTTCAAGGCAGGAAGCATGGTAGCATCCAGGCAAGCGTTCAAGGCAGGAAGCATGGTAGCATCCAGGCAGGCGTTCAAGGCAGGAAGCATGGTAGCATCCAGGCAGGCGTTCAAGGCAGGAAGCATGGTAGCATCCAGGCAGGCGTTCAAGGCAGGAAGCATGGTAGCATCCAGGCAGGCGTTCAAGGCAGGAAGCATGGTAGCATCCAGGCAGGCGTTCAAGGCAGGAAGCATGGTAGCATCCAGGCAGGCGTGGCACTCAAGAAGGAATTCAAAGTTCTACATCTTGTTCTGAAGGGAATCAGGAGAAGACTCTGCAGCTAGGAGGAGAGCCTCAAAGCCCACTCCCACAGTGACACACTTCCTCCAATAAGGCCACACCTCCTAAGAGTGCCACACCCAAGGTCAAGCATATTCAAACCACCACATACTCAATGGTTAAGAACATGCATGAGGACTGGAGAGATGGCTTAGTGATTGATAGCGCTGGCTGCTCTTCCAGAGGACCTGAGTTCAATTCCCGCCACCCACATGGCAGCTCACAACTGTCTGTAACTCCAGTTCCAGTGGATCTGACACCCTCATATAGACATACACACAGGCAAAACAAAATAAAATAAGAATAAATAATTTTTTAAAGGAGCATAACCCCTATCAGAGGATTCACATTTACTTCAGTGGGCACATGTATGCATGTGGCAGACCTCATATATGCATCATTTAAAAAATAACTACATTTTTAAAAGAAATAAAAACGTACTCCACCCTGGCCCTGCTGCTGCCTCTTACTGACTTCATCTCGCCCCCGTGAACTAGATCCCCACGCCAGCTCCCCGAGGCCCTGCTCCATCAGAACCCAGGCAACCACCAGGCCTGGAAACCAGTATGGTCAAGGTCTCTCTTGAAGACAAGACTGTGAAACTATGCTCAGCTAATGATTTCTTTCTTTTAATTTACCTTTTTTTTTTTTTTTTTTTTGAGATAGTCTCTCTACATAGCTCAGGTCCACCTAGAACTTGAAGTTCTCTTGCTTCAGCTTCTCAGGTGTTGGAGTTACTCGTGTGCACTATGGTATCTAACCTAATATTCTGATTCACATATATTCATATACATTCAATATGGTAATTCAGTATACACATATAATATGTAATGATCAAACCAACATAGATAACATTTTCAGATCCTTAAACAGCTTCTTGGGGCTGAGGGAGTCAAGTGCTTGTTCTGCAACTGTGTGGACCTGAATTTGGATCCTCAGTGACCACACAAGTCCCAGGAGCTCTATGGACAGCTAATATCTAGGCAAGGTGGACAACACCATGCTCACTAAGAGAGACTCTCTCAAACTAAGGTGGAAAGAGAGAAAGAGACAGAGAGGAGAAGGAGGAGGGGGAGGAGGAAGAGGAAGAGGGAGAGGAGGAGGAGGAGGAGGAGAAGAAGAAGAAGAAGAAGACGACAACGACATCTCTGGCCTCTGCATTGGCACATGGAGGATCACAACTCCACATACAAACATACACATTACACATGGGGGCAGAGCACACTGTTTTGGTTTTCTGTAGTGCTGGTTAGGATCCAGGGACTAATTTGTGCTAAGCAAATGATCATCTGTGTGCCACATCTGACCCTTAAATTTTTTTTTTTAGTTTTTTAAAAGATTTATTTATTTATTTCATGTATGTGAGTACACTGTCGCTGTCTTCAGACACACCAGAAGAGGACATCAGATCCCATTACAGATGGTTGTAAGCACTGTGCGGTTGCTGGGAATTGAACTCAGGACCTCTGGAAGAGCAGTCAGTACTCCTAACCACTAAGCAATCTCTCCAGTCTTCCTTAAGTTCTTATTAATGGGTATTAACTATATTATGAAGTGGAAACTTAAGAGTTCTTGGGACCGTCGGTTGGATGGTGTTTTGCCGGGGCAAACACGTGAAGGAATGTTTAACAATGGACACAGGTGAAAGGCTAAGGCAGACTCAGGAAGGAACGTTTCACTGAAGCAGACACAGCAGAGAGGATATTCAGCTAAAGCAAGCACGTGAAAGGACACGTGATGAAGGATTCTTTGCCAAGGACATGCATGTATTGGTCTGCCTTACACTGCATAGTTGAGCTGCATTTGTCGGTTACCATAGAGAAATGCTGGTGGTGTGCTGCAGTTTGCTGCTGCTTCAGTGGACTCGGGCTGATTGGATGCACGTGCTGAGGAAAGGCATGTGGAGGACACATGATGCTTAGAGGGTGTCAATAGGATCCAACTGACAGTGACAGAGGCAGAGCTTGGCTGATGGAGCTAGCTGTGCAACTTGTGACACAGCCTGGAATGGCGTTCCTCCTGGTCCTTCCTCCTGCTCACCTCACTGTCTCTGTTAGGCGTTGCCATAGGTGCTGATTAGTGTTTGCTAACCTGACTCTACCAAACTGGGCTGTGGATGTATCCATGAAATGTTCCCAAGTGTCTGGAGCTGCCTCCCCTAACCTGTGAACTGAACTGCCGATTTCCAGACAACACAGAGGGGACTTGCTCCAAAGAACCTTCCTAAACATGTCCACTTCCCCATATCCTTTTCCCCCCACTACCTCTGGTGAGTGGTGGGTTACAGGGAAGGTTAAAGCATTTAAGGACCATCACTAAAAATAAGGTTTGAAAAAAATTAAAATTAGGGCTTGGGGAGATGGCTCAGTGGTTAAGAGCACTGCTCTTCCAGAGGTCCTGAGTTCAATTCTCAGGAACCATATAGTGACTCACAATCATCTGTAAGGAGATCTGATGCCCTTTTCTGGTGTGTCTGAAGACAGCTAAAGTGTACTTATATACATAAAACAAGTAAATAAATCTTTAAAAAAAAAAGAAAAATTATAACATTATATAATTGTTATATTATATATAGTTAAAATATATACTTATATGTAGTTATTACTTGTTAATAAGTAGCAAAGTACATACTCTATATAGTTGTTATATGTTATATATAACCATAAATAAAACTATATATAACATAATAACTATATGTTACATATAAAAGCATAGATGGTTATTATTTATTAATAAGTAATACAATATATGATATGTACTTTATGTATATTGTTGAACTATTTAAACCTACCAGCTTCCAATAATGACACAGAGACTTATTTTTTTTTTCTTTTCTTTTTTTTTTTTTTTTCGGAGCTGGGGACTGAATCCAGGGCCTTGCACTTGCTAGGCAAGCGCTCTACCACTGAGCTAAATCCCCAACCCCAACTTATTTTTATTTATGAATGCCTAGGCCTTATAGCTAGGCTTGTTCCCAAATAGCTCATATATCTTAATTAACCCATTTATTGTAATCTTCATCCTGCCATGTGACCCATTACCTCCCCTTCAGCCCTGACACCTGTTCCTTCCACCTTTCAAATTTCCCCCAAGTCCCCAACCACCTGATTCTTTCCCAGAGTCCCCTCTTCCTGGATGTCCCACCTTTTCTCTCCTACCCTGCTACAGGCCATCAACTCTTTATTAAACCAATCCAAAGATGGAGAAGATTTTACAAAACGCTTCATAAAAATAACAATACCAAAGTCCAGACAGTACTCAGGACTCTGCTAGTACAGAAAGCAACATTCGAACAAAGCAAAGAGAACCTTTACCCAGCACACAAGATTATCCCAACATATGTGTATATACTCGTTTGTTTTGTATTTCAAGACAGGCTTTCTCTGTGTAGCCCAGGCTGTCCTGGGTGTTCTGTAAACACCAGACTGGCCTTAAATTCAGAGATCCACCAGCTTCTGTCTCTACAGTGCTAGGGTTAAAGGCATGCACCACCACAGTGCCCAGTTAAATAACTGTATGTTTATATGTCCCACTGCGATGTTTTAGTTTCAGTACACAAGTACAATACATACCGTTTCAATTAGGAAAGTGGGCGCCTCCATCTCATCTTGGCCCAGGGTGACCTTGAGCTTCTGATCCAGCTGCATCTTTTTCCTCAGTGCTGGGGATCAAAGGCAGAGCTTCTTTGCACATGCTCAGCAGGTACCACACCCCCCTGCATGCTAAGGTCCTAGTTACCGTTCTATTGCTCTGAGGAGACTCAGTGAACGAGGCAGATTATAAAAAAAAGCAGTTAATCGGGGGTTAGTCTCAGAGGGTTAATTCGTTATCATCATGCTGGGAGCTTGGCAACAGACAGGCAGGTGTGGTGCTAAAGCAGTAACTGAGAGCTTTGTATCTTGACTCACAGGGAGCAAACAGAGAAAGTACCAGGTCTGGCGAGGGCTTTTGAAACCTCAAAGGATAACCCCCTTGACACACCTCCTCCAACAAGGCCACACCTCCTAATTCTTCTCAAACAGTTCACCAACCGGGGCCAAGCATTCAAACATCTGAGCCTGTGGGAAGTATTCTTGCTTATACCAGCACTCTAGGTTAGTGTCCTACAGGCCCATACCTGTGCTTCGGAGCTAACATGTCAGCTCACTGACTGTACCTGTGTAGCTGGCTTTGGGACTTGATCGTAAGTCAGAGGATGCAGAAGCAGTCCCGGAACTCTGTTCCCCAGGTGCTCAGTGCTTGCTGGCGGGAGCTGCAGGGCAGGATGATGCAGAGGTGCATGGGGGAGGGGGAGGGTGGTGAGGTTTTTGATGAGCCCAGCAGGTATGCTCCAAAGTGTCAGGCTGAAGTGGCAGAAACCAGAGGCAGGACCAGAATGATGGGTGTCAAGGAAGATCAAATGTGTTCAAAAGGAGAGGAAAGAACCCCGGAGAAGCCTCTCAGAAACGCTGATGTGTGGTCAGACATTGCTTTCTGGGCTCTGGTGAAGTTCAGTGCTAGAACACTTGCAGGTTCTCTGTGATGAGGCCCTGGGTTCAGTCCCCAGCATTAAAGATAAAACCAAACTGAAGAAATACATACATACATACATACTACATAAACACTAAATATATACATACATACTACATACATACATACATACATACATACATACATACATACATACATACCATGGCTTTGATGCCCCTGCCCCAGAAAGGTACTAACAGAAACATCTCCACCAAGACTGAGGCAGCTTACAGGTATGAAAGAGTTCTCAAGAAAAAGCCTCTTGGACTGGAGAGATGACTCAGTGGTTAAGAGCACTGACTGCTCTTCCAGAGGTCCTGAGTTCAAATCCCAGCAACCACATGGTGGCTCAAAACCATCTGTAATGGGATCTGATGCCCTTTTCTGGTGTGTCTGGAGACAGCTACAGTGTGCTTATATATATAGTAAATAAATACATCTTATTTAAAAAAAAAAAGAAAAAGAAAAAGCCTCTCATGTGTTTAAGAGTCTACAGGTAGACTCAAGAGAACTGTGATTGTGGGAGTTGGAATGTTGCAGGTCCACAGTCAAATTCTCTTAGGCTATTTTCAGCCCCCTTGGTAGTCCCTTTCACACCTATGGGTCTGAACTAACATCTGCGTTATCTGGTGAAATCTTTTGAGATATACTAACCAGCCACTAGCTTCCACCAACTCAAAGGCTAAGAATATCATCAGACTCTGAGGTTTCAAAGCTTTGCCACAGCTACCTGCCTTGATATGTCCACACATGTATATTAAAAACACCTCGAGTGATGACTTCCTTTGTTCTGTTACTATGAAAGCTTGAGAGAGCTGGGCTGTAGCTCAGTCGGTGGAGTGCTTGCCTAGCATGCAGTGAGCACTGGGTTCCATCCCCAGCACCACAAAGCTCAGCATGGCCGTACGTGTCTTTGACTCTGGCCCTGAGAAGACAGAGGACCGAAAGTTCAAGGCCATCATCAGCAACATAGGGAGTTTGAGGTCAGTCAGGGGCATGTGGGACCCTGTCTCAGTGAATGAATGAATGAATGAATGAACGAAAGAATGAGTGAAACCATCACCATGTTGTAACATGGTATTTGAGGTGACTTAGATTCGATTTCTTGAGCCAAGATAATTTATATTTGTGTCCAGAATACATTCTCTTTTAAAAAATATCTGTCTGTCTGTCTGTCTGCCCATGAGCCTGAGCATATGTCTGCATACCACATGAGTGCAGGAGTCTTCAGAAGTCAGAAGAGGGTGTTGGTTAGATCCCGTGGAGCTGAAATTACAGGCAGTCCTGAGCTGCCATGTGAGCGCTGAGAAGCAAACCCAGATCCTCTGCAAGGGCTGCCAGTGTCCGTAACTGGTGAGCGTCTCTCCAGCCCCCGGAGTAAGTTCTCTTACTGCTTTTGAAGAACTGTTTTGTGTGGACACAGGCTATGCTCTTGTGTGGGGCCCTTCCACCCTGGCCAGGAGCAGCTCAAAGAATGACTGATTATAGTCAGTCTCCAACGACTTCCTTTCACTAAAGTTCACCTTCTACAATGAAGTATCAGTCACGTCCTCTGCAGGAACTGTTGTTTGAAGCAAAATACAAGTTTCGGCTAATAAGGTAATTAGAATATTACAAGGAAAAGTACAGGTTGGGCTTTTCTCTGTTCTTGAGAGAAAGGAAAACATACGCACTCTCCAGGACACAAAGCACAGCTGTTTGCTTATAAGTAGCCCCTTGGCTGAAAGGGTTCCCCTTGTGCTGAGTTTTGAACCTACAGCCCTGTACATGCTAGGTGGGCTCTCTACCATTGAGCCACATCCCCCGCCCTCTACTGCGGATCCATGTCTATATTACAGGTGAGGGCAGGCACAAGGTAAGGCAAGGTCCATGATCTGGCAGTGAAAAAGAAAGGTGGGGGCAGCATTTTTGAAAGGCAGGAGAGAGGGAGAGAGAAAGAGAAGAACCAAGATGGAGGCAGAGCAGGAGGACCCAGATCCGTGTGGCTTTAAATGGCCACAGGTAGCTATGAATATTTCATAAGGGATGGATTTTTACAGGACAATTTGTCTTATCTAGGTGTGGAGTTTATATCAATGTCAATTGGTTGTGAGTATTGTGTGGATGTTTTCGTGGAGTTTACTGATATAAATCTGATTGCTAACTAACAAGTTTATTGAGTTTTGATGTTAATGGGTTACTGGGAGTTGTGACTATAACAACAGAGGGCGGATGCTGGGAATGGGAGCAGAGTTTGCAGCAGGGGCAGGCCAGAGAGTAGCCATGGAGACGGAGAGACTGCTGGAGTCAGTGAGTAGCAGGAGGTAGTGTGGCATGGTGCCTGGTGTTTGGCATCATTTTCAATGATTTACCGCTACGTTTATTTGTATTTCCAACTACTGAGACAACTATATGGCTCCGGACAAAATCCAGAACAGGTTTTACCTGGAAAAAAAAAAAAAAAACTAAAAACTAGAAAGCCAGCCGTGTTAGCTTACCCAGTAAGGCCTGTGCTTTGGAGACCGAGGCAGGAAGAGTGACATAACTGTGAGGCCAGGCTGAGATATTTATTGAGATCCTGTGTCAAAAATACCACATACAAGAGGTGAAGGACGGAGCCCAGCTGGTAGAGTATTTCTCTACAGTGCACGGAGACCTGGGCCGACTCCCAGCACCACGTACCATTTATTCCTCTGATCAAGAGAACAAAATCTCTGGCCTAACCCAGTTGGGCCTTAAGCCCAGTCGATCCCTTGGCCAAAGGGACACCCCTAGGAAGGTTGGGTCATTGAAAGCCATGTTGAAGAGATGGCAGAATAGTTAGTCCTTTAATAGGAATTGTGCTTTTCCCGTCCAGAATCCTGGCCCTCTGCAGCACTTCACTGGGCTACACCTCGAGGCTTAGGAAGTCCACCCACTTTACTGAACTTAAAGAAGGGCATGTTTCCTCCTTTCTTCTTTTTATCTCTTTTCTAAAGACACTTCCCTTAACGCTTCGGGTCCCTGCCCATGTCTCTCACCCCTGCACCCTTCACCCCTTACTCTTTCTCTGAAGCCTCCCTTCCCAGCAGGTGACTGCCAGCTTCAATAGGAGAGTTCTTTCTCCTCTTCTCCACTGCCTGCTCTGGGTTTTGTTTTGTCGTTGTCATAGTTGTTGTTTTGGTTTTTTCAGGCTTTGTGTATGTGTATGTTGTTTTTTAAAATTATTTTTATCAGTTATTTTATTTACATTTCAAATGTTATCCCCTTTCAGTTTCCCCTCCAAAAACCCTCTATCCCACTCCCCTCCCCCTGGGTTTTTGTTTTGTTTTGCTTTTTTTAAACCCAAATAAAACTGCCCTTGGGCTTCAACTTAAGTCAGTTCTTAACTGTTTTTATCAATGATAAAATTCCAGTAATAGTGTAATACTGCACACCTGTAATTATAGCACTCAGAAAGCACAGGCAGAAGGATCAGGAGTCTATGATCATTCTTGGTTACTTATCCAGTGTAAGAATGTGCAATCCTCTCTCAATTAAAAAAAAAAATCCCTATAAAACAAGCTATCTGAAACTGGAGAGATAGCTTAGTGGTTAAGAGCTCTTGTTGCTGTTGTTGGGGACCCCAGATTCATTCCTGGCACCCACACATTGTCTCACAACCATTTACTTGTAACACCGGTTTCAGGGGCTCTGAATCCTTCTGACTTCCACTGGCACCGGACCTACACATGGTGCACATACATACACTCAACAAAACATTCAAGTGCAATCAATAAATAAATAAATAAATAAATAAATAAATAAATAAATAAATCGATCTAAAAAACAGAACCAGAAGAAAAAAGAGGAGGAGGAAGAGGAGAAAAAAAGAAAAGAAAAACCATGCAACCCAAAATTCTGAAGCTGTAGTCACCTCTTCAGCCTTTGTCTTGTAATAAACTTCCTCCAGCTGCCTTTCTTTTTCTCATCTATGAATTCTTGCTTTGGTGGAGATAAGGGCCCATGGGGAAGGATGCTCAGTCTGCTCTGCCTTTATCTCAGCCCTCACACACTGGTGGTATTCCTACTCTCCCCATGTTCAATACACTGTCCATAACAGCCCATGGGGCTGGATGGGGGCCTGTGAGGCTCTGGAGTCCCTGACTCTTTGAAATGCCCTCTTCTTTGACCTCTACTGCTCCAACCAGTTCATCTTCCCTAGCCTCTCCGAGCCTTTACTCAGATAGTATCTCCTGAAGCCCAAGCTGGCTACAAACTCACTATACAGCCTGAAGGAAACCTTGTGCTGAGCCCCCAGCTTTTGCCTCCTGGGGTTGGAACCGCAGGTGTGTTCTGCCAAGCTCCTACTACAGTCTTCACTGTAGGTGAAGGAGGAGGAGTATTCCCAAACTCAGCTGGGAGAAAGGTGAAGGACTCTAGGAGCAGCCTTGATTTTCCCAGAATGGGGCTTACATCACTTTTCTGTCCTTTTTATTTTTAAAAAGATTTATTTATTATATATGAGTACACTGTAGTTGTCTTCAGACATACCGGAAGAGGGCATCAGATCTTATTACAGATGGTTGTGAGCCACCATGTGGTTGCTGGGATTTGAACTCAGGACCTCTGGAAGAGCAGTTGGTGCTCTTAACCACTGAGCCATCTCTCCAGCCCCACTTTTCTGTTCTTATATGGCAACCCCCATCCCCCAATCCCACCCTCCGATGTGGTGTGATATCCTGATGCATTATGGGAAGGGGCCCCTTTTGCAAGGCAGAGGATTAGGGGCTGCCATTAGAATGAAGTCAAAGATAGTTATTGGTCATTGGGAGAAAATCTAGTTCCCCACGATCAATAGTCCATAACTCCCGCTACCACCTAGTAAACTTCTGTTTAATAAAGGTCCTGCTGCATTTCTAGAACTTGACAGAGTGATCTACCCCTTCCTCCTTTCCTTTCCTTCATTTCCCTCACACTCCTTTCTGGATTAGCTTACTTACGTCATACACAGAAGTACTGATAAACACTGAACCCAGTCCAAAAACGCGGGGCCCCCAGAGCCCCAGTACTTGCTGGAGGCCGGGCACCTGAGGAAAGTTCTGGTTCTTGTTTTTTGTTATTTCCTTGAAAAGCATTTTCTGCCTAGAGGCTGTATGGGAATAAATGCCTGAAACTGATCGGGTCCTCTCACAGCCGGACAGACCTGCCTGACCAGCCCACCCCCTTCTCTCTGAGCTTCACTCCAGTCTCTGCCATAAGCCCTTTAAAAGGCTCCTGGAAAGGTAGCTCAGAGCTACCCTATTTCCTGGGGAGAATCCCCACCTCCACCCTGCCATGGCGCAGAAACTCTTCTCTCTTTCCCATTCTCTCTTAAGCCCCCACTTATGAATCTATACTAGATTTAATACATTTCTCTTTCAAATCACCCCTTGTGGCCTATGAATTTCATTCTTCGAATTCTTTTTTTAATCCCCCCCCCCCCCCCCCCCGGAGCTGGGGACCGAACCCAGGGCCTTGCGCTTCCTAGGTAAGCGCTCTACCACTGAGCTAAATCCCCAGCCCCCATTCTTCGAATTCTTGAGACAAGAACTCAAAGCACACTGTTTCAGGGCACTTTGGTGGCTTTGAAAGTTTCAGGGACCCTAGCCGTTTTCCCCTCCAAATATAGTTCATCAAGAGAAGGGTTCTCACTTTCTCAAAGACTCCCCAGTATTTCCATATGTACTAAGGGTTCGAATCCTTAAGCAGCTCAGAAATCTAGCATACAAATCTCCAGGTACTAGCCTGAAATTTTCTGCAGTGCAGGTTAACCCGGAACTCACAGAGATCCCATTGGCTCTGCCTCTGCTGGGCTTAAAGGCATACTGCTGCGGACAGCTGTTGCTCTTGCAAAGGACCCCATTTTCATTTCCAGCACCCACATGTCTCAACTGATCTGACCTTCAAGAGTGCCAGGCATGCACTTGGATGCACATACATACATGCAGGTAAAGCACTCACATGCATAAGATTGAAGCCTCTCTGCCCTGCTTGCTTCCCTTAAGCATGCAGACAGCACTCCTGGGGCTTCGTGTTACAGGCAGGTCTACTGCAACGCTAGCTTCAGGATTCTCCACTTCCCCCAGCAGCTTCTCAGGTGTTCTCCATCTGTCTGCATTTTTCCCCTCAGGGTCACCAGTCTCAGGCCATGATGACCTGAGTTCAGGTTCTAAAAGCCAGGATGGAAGGAAAGAACCAAGGCCAGAAAGTTGTCCTCTGATCTCCATGGGCACAAGATGGCACACATTCCCTACCACTTGTACACTCAGTAAATAAATGTAATTTTAAATTTTTGGAAAAACGAAAGGTAAGCTTTGGGCTCTCAAACCTCAAAACATTTTTATAGCAGATCTTCAGGATAAGATTCCTGACCCGTAGACATTTTCTCAGGGGAACTAAGAAGTTAGGACTGACCTCACCATTACAGGTTCAGCCAATCCCAAGCCTATGTTCGTCTATCTACTCTCCTCTACTTAGCCCTGTCCTCACTTCCTCCTTTAAAACACAGCCCCCGGCTCTGTATCTTTGCTAAAATGAGCTCTCTGCAGTGAGGATGCTCAGACATCAGGACTCTAAGAATCCTCTCTGCCATTCTGTAGGAGGGGAGCCATTCAAACAGCAAAGGACCCATACAATCCTAATGGAATCGGGAAATTATGGAGAGACATACAATCCTAATGGAGTCAGGGTGTGATGGAGGCCACGCTCTAACTGGGAGCCTGCTGAAGGCAGCCTGTTGACTTTGGCAGAAAGGGGGCATAGCACCTAGCCCAGGTTACCCTGTGTCCAAGGAGTCCATCTCTGAAAAAACAAGCTGTAAATGACTCAAACTAGAATATTTTTAATGGGAGATCTGGAGGTCTGACTGAAAAATAATTGCCTTTGTCAGGCAAACCCACACAGAACTAAAGGCTGGAAGTGAGCAAGAATAGCCTTGCGGCAAGGCCCTGGGTTCAGTCCCCAGCTCCGGAAGAACTTGCGGCTCCTCAAGAACAGGGTTTGTGTCTGTCTTGGTCTTTCTTATATCTCAAAAATGCTACCTAGTTCAACAAACATATGGGACATAGAGTAAGGTATGCCAAAGGGTGTGTATGCTAATAATCCCAACACCTGGAAGGTAGAGGCTGGGAGGAATACCATAAAATTGGGACCAACCTGGGCTATATAGCAAGTTCTAGGCTTGTCAAAGAGACATATGGAGACCTTTTCTCAAAAAAAGAAAAGAAAAGAAAACCCCGAACAGGGGCTCCCATTGGTAGTGCTACATACCTTTAATTCCAGCACTCAGGAGACGGAGGCAAGCTAATCTCTGTGAGTTTGAGGCCAGCCTATCTACAGAGCTAGTTCCAGGACAGCCAAGGCTATGCAGAGAAACCCTGCTCGAAATATCAAGAAAAACAAAACAAGAACAAAAATCAAACAGGGCGTGGGAGATGGCTAAGAGGTTAGTAGCACTTGCTCCACATGCAGGCGTGAGAAGCAGAGGTCAGATCCCGCATCTATGGGTATCTCAAGCATCCCTGTAACCCTACTTTCTTTTTTCTTTTTTTTTTTTAATTATTTATTATGTATATATAAATCATACAGCTTTCTGCCTGCATGTATGCGCCTGCTGGCCAGAAGAGGGCACCAGACCTGATTATAGATGGTTGTAAGCCACCATGTGGTTGCTGGGAATTGAACTCAGGACCTCTGGAAGAGCAGACAGTGCTCTTAACCACTGAGCCATCTCTCCAGCCCCCGTAACCCTACTTTCAAATGGAGCAGAGACAGGGCTTGCTGGCTTCCAGCCTAGCTGAGAGATTGCAAGTCTCTGGGTTCAAGGAAAGACCCTGAGAAGTGATAGAGAAGGACACTTAACCTACTCTCCTAGCATCTGCATACTACAGATGTATGCATAAACACACTCGCATAATCATACACTACACACAGATGATAGACAGACAGACAGACAGACAGATAGATGATAGATAGATATACACAAACAGCTATAAGATTGAATAATTAAAGAGGTTAGTCTGTTTTTTCAAAAATGAGCCTGCATTCTTTTGGATGTTGTCTCTGAGTTCGTATCATGGCCAATAGTTTCCGTGCATCTTATCATTAGACTCTATGATACTGACTAGGGATATGGATGTGGAGTTTGCTGGCTTCATGTGGCCACACACACACAACCTTCTGGTGTAATTCACTGCCACCTTACTCACTGCTCCTTCCTGGAGCCCTCATCCACTCTGTTTAACCTCTTCCTGATTCTTGGCTACCGCACTTTGAATAGACAACCACTGCATAAAAGGTTTAGTTCATCATTTTGTTTTAAGCTTGAAAGTCCCCTTGCTTCAGCATCCCTAGTAGCTGGGATCATAGGTGCATGCCACTGCCCTGCTGGCCCCGCTGTTTTTGTGGGACTTCTGTCCTTTCAATTGCTTGGTGGTTTAAGACAGTCCCCTAGATCACAGAGTTGCCACAGTAGTTTGGCTCTCACTGGGATGTGCTCCCAGCCACTGGCCAGAGCCCTCTGCATTCCAGAATGAAAGACGCACATGCCAGTTAATTTTAAATGCCTTGACTAGGGCTGGAAAGATACCTCGATGGTTAAGAGCACTGACTGCTCTTCTAGAGGTCCTGAGTTCAAATCCCAAGCAACCACATGGTGGCTCACAACCATCTGTAATGAGATCTGATGCCCTCTTCTGGTGTGTTTGAAGACAGCTACAATATACTTACATATAGTGAGTGAATGAATGATGAATAAATAAATAAATTTTTTTTAAAAAATGCCTTGACTAGCCCAAAGCCTGGGCGGTTCTAATCCTCCCCATGCTAGCACACATTTCCCTTCTGTAATCCTGGCCTAATACCCTCTAATCCTATATTTTATCTTTGTTGCCCTGGCTCCTTCTGGGCAGCTCTCAAGTCTTTACTACCCAAGATGCTTCTGAGTTGCCCTTCCTGGGGCTGCATTCCTTTGGCCTACATTTCAGATGATTTTCCTTCTGTAGCTCTAAATCTGGTTGTCTCCCTCTGAATCATGGCGATCCTCCCTCTTCCTTTCTCCCAATTCCTAACCCATGCAAATCTAAAGGTCCTGCCTCAGTCTACCTGCCCAGCCATTGGCCATTGGCCATTGACCATTGGCTCTTTATCGATTGATCAAAAACCAACTGGAACAAAGACCTTTAATGTTTGGTCACGCAGATTCTCTGTTTTGGAGGCTAGAGTAAATCAAAGCATTAGAACTAATCCCCAATAGTTGCCTCAAACTCATTATGTAGTCAAGGCTGACTTTCAACCATTGATTCCCCTGCCTCTGTTACAATATCTTATACCAAAACTCGGTTGGAGTACATAAGGGAAAGCTCTTTCTTTCTGGTCAAAATAATAAAAATTTATGTTTGGCCTGAGTAGAAAAACTAACATTCCATGCTTCAAAACATAAGAGTTAATCCAGGTTCAGCCAACTGAGCCTATTGTTTCTTTTTCGATGGCTGATGGGGTAGGTTCTAGCCAACCAGAGGTAGTGCCATGCCTCAGTAGTGGGTACTGAGTTGTACAAGAAAGCAATTGAGCAAGCCATGGGGAACAAACGAGTAAGCAGCATTCTTCCATGGCCTCTGCCTCAGTTCCTGCCTTGAGCTCCTGCTATGACTTTCCTCAGTGATGGACTATAAAATGAAATAAATCCTCACCTCCCCGAACTTACTGTTGGTTAAGGTGTTTATCACAGCAATAGAAAGTAAACTGAGACACCTACCAATCACCTGGTAGAGGCTTGTCTCAGGAAGGCTGATCCACCTGAAGCCGAGCTAAAGAGATGGGAGAAATAAGTGTCCCTCTACTGAGAAAATGCACTCCTCCCTTCAGTCAGACCATCCCTGGGGTTCTGCCACAGAGCTTCCAGGGACTCCACGGCACAGATGTTGAGTATCCCCTTCCTATACATGGGTTCTGTGGTTGAACTCAGCTCTTCAGGCTTGGCTGCAGGAGGCTTTACCCGCTGAGCCATCTCATCGGCCCTTACATTCTTTCTTTCATTCATTCATTTATTTATTTTGCCACGAGGTATGTTTTATTTTCATCAATCATACAAATAATTTTCTATAATATCCCAGGACAAACCGGTGAAATTTGGCAGTCCAATTAGTTGGGGGAGGTCCCCTTCAGAGAGTCACGGGCCGGTGGCATCGGCGCGGAGTGCCAGGGTTCACAGTGCAGCTCGTGACTGGCGTCCATCTTGCAGGTGGCTCTTTCTCCACATCACGAGGGGGTCTTGGAGATGAAGAGGTAGGGTGGGGAAATCTTCCTAGGCTTTTAGGAGATTTCACTCGTCTTTTCCGGTTCAATGGTCTCTTTGGTCGGCAGGGTGTTCTTCTCCTGCGTCTCGGTTTTCTTCAGCTTGGCCTTACCGAAGCTGGCGATTTCCCCCATGTCCGGCTTGTCTGCCATTTTCTTACAACTCGAGGATTCTCGTTCCGAGCTTGCGCTCCAGGTATTCCCACTCGCGTTGCTGCAGCAAGGGACCCTTACATTCTTTTATTAACAGTACTAAGGAACCCGAAGGGAATCCCAATGTCCCAGGTAGCACCACCATTTCCTAAATGCTTAGATTACAACACCGCACCTGGCTCCAGTCCCTTATGTTTTAATAGAACCTCTAATTCTAATGTTGTGTAGGGTACCCATACACTGTCCTGTCCCCTGAGGATCATTCTATGTAGGTATGTAAATGTTTTTGAATTGTGTTTTGAAGTCTCAGTTGAAATAGGAATCAGCTTCATGAAGAATTTGGCAGCTTAGTGAGACAGAGCAAAGTATTGGTATGAGGATAAGGACACCATCATTTACTCATTTTACAAGTCAGAATCCAAGGGGCATTGTGAAAGTCAAGTGTAAGTGGAACTCTAAGTCTGTAAATGGCAAACATATGAATGGCACGGGATGGTCTAATGGGGGAAGTATTGTGAAAGAAGTCCTGAGTGGTTAGTGGGGATTTTTTTCCAATGTATTGCATTATCAGGATTCAGGTGGGGATGTCTTTTCAATGGTGGATCCTTGGGCCTCACCCTCAGATATTCTGATGGAGTTGATCTAGTTCAGGGACATTTAATATTTATCTCCTGACTTCCTCCCTGCTCTTTACCCTTCCTGGAAGAAGAATTGATGAACAAAGGCAATAGAAACTGGTCAGGTAGAGCAAGGACCCTAAAGAAGCAGCTACAAGCTAGAAGCCAGCAACACCAGAAGAGTTCTAGTTCCAGTTTCTTTGTTAACTCATCTCTGAGCAGCATGCTTAGGGGCTGCACTCAGGACTGTGACGCTGAGACAGCACTCTGGCCACCTCCTGGCTGGGCCAATTGGATTGACTAGCTTATTCCCCATCCCATGCCTCAGTTTCTCCATAAACCCTTTAAAAAAAATCCTTCTACTCCACCATAGTCAGATGTGGTGGTACATGTCTCAGTACTCGGGAGGCAGCTACAGGGAGATCTCTATGAGATTGAGGCCAGCCTGGTCGACACAGTGAGTTCCAGGACAGCCAGGATTACATAACAAGATTGTCAAGAAAGAAAGAAAGGAAGAAAGGGAGAGAGAGAGAGAGAGAGAGAGAGAGAGAGAGAGAGAGAGAGAGAAAGCAAGCAAGCAGAATTCCTGCGTGTTTCAGCTTCAGTTCCTGCCCTGACTTCCCTCAGTGATATGGGATGTTGGGGATTAGTTCTAAAGCTTTGAATTAATCTGGCCTCTCAAATCAGGAGTCTGCGTGTCTAAATGCTGAAGGTCTTTGTCCCCAATAGGTTTTTGATCATTGCTAAAGAGCCAATAGCCGGGCAAAGAGAGGTGGAACTTTTAGATTTGCATGGGCTAGGAACTGGGAGAGAGGAAGGCAGAGATCAATCACCATTACAGGGAAGAAGAAAGACCAGACCTAAAGGCCCACCAACATGTGAGAATTAGGGAAAGTGGCCACATGGGCCACTTCCCCAATTACATTTGGGGTAGCAGAGATGAAATATAGATTTTAAAGATGTTAACTCAGGAGTACTGGAGGGAAATGTTTGCTAGCAGTAGAAAGGATTAGAACTGCCCAGCCTTTGAGCTAGTCAAAGCATTCAAATTTAACTGGTGTGTGTGTGTGTGTGTGTGTGTGTGTGTGTGTGTGTGTGTGTGTGTGTGTTATTTCATTCATGAATCCAGATAGCTCTTGAGTAGGTACATGTGTGTGGCCCATCAGGAGCACAGAGGGATTAGCCAAATTACTGCTACAATTCCGGGCGGGGCATCAAGCATCCTGTAGGCCCACCGGTCTCTCTTTTTAGGCCATTTTGAAGAACTTTATACATGTTGGACAAGTGCTCTATGTCTGAGCTATACCCCTTTTCTGGTTTCTGTTTTTAAATATATATTACATTCTATTTATGTATTATTACACATCTGTACTTCTGTGTACAAACATATATATGTATGCATCATCCCATTGTCCAGGTTCTTCAGTTTTGAGATCCTCCTGCATCAGCTTGCCTGGTGTTGGAATTACATGTGTAGCACCATTTGTGTGTGTGTGTGTGTGTGTGTGTGTGTGTGTGTGTGTGTGTATCTGTTTGAAACAGAGTTTCATCTGTCCCAGCCTGAACTCCATATGTAGCCAAGGATGATCTTGAATTCCTTCCCCATCTACCTTTCAAGTGCTAGGATTGTGGGTACACCACCTGACTATCAAGTGGTGCTTGCCTCTGAGTCTAATGGCCTGAATTTGATCACCAGAACCCACGTTGAAAAAGGAGAGAATTGATTCCCACAGGTTGTCCTCTGACATGCATACATGCACTGTGGCACACATGTCTTCCTCCATACAGGGTAAATCAATGTAAAACAAAACAAATCAAGAGCGGCTTAGGTATGGTATCTTCTCTTTATTGACAAGGCAAGTGAGACATTAAGACTCACCTTCCAAAGCCACATAGCTGGTCAGGAGTAAAGCTAGCATCTGAGCCCTCCTGAACCTCAGAGCCCCCACAGAAGCTAACCACAGATTCCTTCCACTTTCTAGAGCCTGGAAAGCGTAAGACAAGTATGTGACATCTGGTCCCTTGATCACCTCTGGGTTCTCTCCCCTTATTGGTTATTTCTCCATTGCAATGATAAAACAACATGACCAAGGCACCTTATAGAATTTGTTTGAGCTTATGTTCCAGGGGGATAAGAACCCATCAGCACCTCCTTCGGGGACCCAAATATTCACATACCTTGAGCCTATGAAGAACATTCTCATTCAAACCTTCACTTCCAATCTCACGGTACCCAGCAGTCTTAACTCCAGGTTCAGCTACTTCCACATCATGTCCTTCCTGTGCCTGTACCTGACACTTTAAATCCTATCTTATGGTTATTTCTCATTCTCTATAACTGAACTTTCCACCATGCTGGGGATGGAACCAGAGTTTTCTATATACCGGGTAAGTGCCTCTCTACTGAGCTTGTTCCCAGCCCTAAAGCCACTCCTTGCTTCCTGCAGAGCTCCTTGATGTCCCCTTCTAGCTTTATCTGTTTAGTTCTCCTTTTAACTCCTGGTAACACGCGCTGTATGGTTGGCTCAGCTCCTCACACTCCTCATCCTCATTGTCCCGACTTTAAACATTTCCTGTCCTCAATAACAATTGCAACTTTAATTTCCCTTTTTAAAGATTTATTTCACGTATGTGAGTACTGTCACTGTCTTGAGACACACCAGAAGAGGGCATCTGATGGTTGTGAGCCACCATGTGGTTGCTGGGAATTGAACTCAGGACCGTTGGAAGAGCAGTTAGTGCTCTTAAATGCTGAGCCATCTTTCCAGCCCTTAATGGTGATTCTTTAAATGCTTTAAACTCTGTTTTAGTCCACCACCTACCAGAGGTAGTGGGAAAGAAAGGATAAGGGGAAAGTGGACCTGTTTAGAAAAGTTCTTTGGAGCAACTCCTATCTCTGTTGTCTGGAAATCGGCAGTTCAGTTCATAGGTTAGTAACAGCAGCTTGAACTTCATTCCCAACCACTTCATGGATACGCCAGAAGTCCAGTTCAGTAGAGTCAGAATAGCAAACACGAATCAGCAACATTGGCACTACCTAGCAGAAACAACCAGGCCTCAGTCTCGGCTCGAGTCAGCACAAGGGCCCAGGAAGAATGCCAGAGCTCTCAGCTGTGCCTCTCTCAGACAAGCAAAGATACAGGACCCACAAGCTTTACACAGCTAGCGCTATAAGCAAGGCTAGCTCAGCCTTCATCACTGTCCATAGAGTTCTTTCTGTATCCTCCAAATATCACGTGTCCTCCATGGGTCTTACCTCAGCACATGCATCTGTCTCAGCTGACATCACTCTGCCAATCAGCCCAAGTGCTTGGAAGCCATAAGAAACTGCAGCATGCCACCAGAAATTGTGGTGTGTGTGTGTGTGTGTGTGTGTGTGTGTGTGTGTGTGTGTGTCTGTGTGTGTGTGGAGTCCCAACAAATGCAGCTCAACTATGCAACGAAAGCTGGACCAATACATGTGCGTTGTTAGTCAAGAATCCTTCATCACATGTCCTTTTACGTGTTTGTTTTAGCAAAACATCCTCTCTCCTGTGTCTGCTTCAGCAAAACATTCCCTCATGAGTCTGCCTTAGTCTTTCACCTGTGTCCACTTTAGGAAAACACTCCTTCAAATGTTTGCCCCAGCAAAACACTATCCAACAGACTTCCTAAAGAACCGTTAAGTTTCCACTTCGATTACTTCCCAGCATCACCTGACAGTAAATACTCTGATAATAGGAAGGACAGAAAATAGATCAGCATGACCACCGACAAAAGGATGCCACATAAATTCATCACCTGAAGCACACCCCCACTTTAGTGTTTTGAACAGTGTTTCATGTAGCCTAGGCTGACTTCAAACACTATGCAGCAAAGGTGATCTTGAACTAATTCTCTTGCTTCTATCCCCAAAGCACTGTGATTATGGAGTCCACCACACTCAGCTTACAGAGCTCGTTTAAACACTGCTTCGCTGACGCATAGTGTGCTTGGGGCATGGGGCACAGAAGTTTAAAATGGTGGGTGTTTGGGATTGTTAGAAACCTACCCAGAACCACTGAATGGCCTTTGTCTTTGGTTGGTCCTACTGTTCTTAAATTTTTGTTTTATTTAAGATTTTAAAAAAATATTTTACATGTGTGAGGGTTGCCTCCTTGTATTTAAGCGCACCATGTGTGCAGTGCTGGCAGAAGCCATTGGGAGCTACAGGTGGTTGTGAGCTGCCATGTGGGTGCTAGGAACCAAACTCTGGTCCTCTGCAAGAGCAGTAAATGCACTTGGCCATCTTACCAACCCTTCTTTAAGATTTTTAAAGTTTTATATGGATGAATGTTTTGCCTGAATGTGTGTGTGTGTGTGTGTGTGTGTGTGTGTGTGTGTGTGTGTAGCATGTGTGCTTGGTATCCAGAAAGAGGCCAGAAGAGGATATCAGATTCTTTGAACTGGACTTTCAATAAGAATGGAGTACTCTGCAAGAGAAGTAAAGGCGTTTTTTTTTTTTTTAATTTTTTTTTTTATTTATTATATCTAAGTACACTGTAGCTGTCTTCAGACACACCAGAAGAGGGCATCAGATCCCATTATAGATGGTTGTGAGCCACCATGTGGTTGTTGGGATTTGAACTCAGGACCTGAGGAAGAGCAGTCGGTGCTCTAACCACTGAGCCATCTCTCCAGCCCGAAGTAAAGGCTTTTAACTAACTTTCCGGCCCCCCATTTTATTAAAAAGTGAAATGCTTTATTCTTTGGGAATTCACAGGGTATGTTGATCACATTCATCTTCACTCTTCCCCCAGCCCCTCCCAGACCCACTCCACCTGCCTATCCCAAGTGTGTGTCTTCTTTTATGTTTAATAACCCATCAGTTCCTGTTGTGTCTGGGAGTGGGGCTCTCCACTGTAACATGGCCGACCTACTAAGAGCCACACCCTTATATAAAACTGACTCTCCCTCCCCGAGAAGCCATCCACTGTTCTTAGTTCCACGGTCGGGTGGAACTTATGTTGACTGATGCCTGGCTTGGTCTTTCCAGGCATCCACCCCTGCTTTGAGGCCCTGCATGCACTGGAACTGTCACACTGACACTGCACTCCTGTCCACCCTGACCTCTGTCTCTCATCATCTCTTCTCTCTCCCACAATGGTCCCCTAGCCTTGGTGAGAGTGTGCTATAGATGTCCTTCTCCACTGACACCTATTATCCTCACTTCCTGGGTTTTTTATTTTGAGTCTCCAGTAACTCAGCTGTCCTTGAACTACAAAGCTAAAGATGACCTTGAAATCGATACTCCTGCCTCCACCTATGGACTGTTGTTCTCACTACACCTAGTATACATGGCAAGTAGTGCAGAAGAGCAAACCCAGGACTTCCTGCATGTTAGGCAAGCATTTTATTAACAGAGCTCCAACGCAGTTCTGTTCTCAGATTAAAACTTATTTTGCTATTGTTGGTTTTTTGAGGGTTTCTCTGTATATCCCTGGCTATCCTGGAAATTATTCTGAAGACCAGGCTGTTCTTGAACTCAGAGATCTGCCTGGTTCTGCCTTCTAAGTCCTAGAATTAAAGGCATGCACCACTAGCACCCAGATATACTTATTAAGATTAAATGTGTGTCTGGGGCTGAAGAGATGGCTCAGCAGTTAAGAGCACTGATTGCTCTTCCAGAGGTCCTGAGTTCAATTCCCAGCAATTCCCACATGGTGGTTCACAGCCATCTGTAATGGGATCTGGCGCCTTCTTCTGGTGTGTCTGAAGACAGCAACAGCATCCTTATATACATAAATTCTTTAAAAAAATGTGTGTGTGTGTACACTTGAGTTTTGGGGTGCCCAAAAAGGCCCTGGAACTGGACTTAACACAAGTTCAGGTCCTTTGAAAGCACAGCACTTAGCAGTAGCCACTGAGCCATTTCTTCAGTCCCTTATGTTTATACTCATGAACCTCCTGAAACTGGAGTAATGAGTGGTTATGAGCCACACGTGTAGATGAACCAAGCCTGGTTCCTCTGCAAGAGCACTTTTAGTCTCTGAGCCATCTCTTCAGGCCCGCTTAGACTGTTATATAAGAGAGTTAGGAACCCATTCCTAGTCCTCAGTGGGTTGTAGCTAAAGCCATCTGTAAATTGTGTTTCTACTCATCCTCTTTGTTCCAAGAAATAACAACTCTGAGACTTAATATTTCATGAATAAAGTTTCTAGGCCATGAATAAAGTTTTGCTTGTTCCCCAACTGGTTCATAATTTAACTACTCATTTACTCTAAGTCATGCCACATGGCTAGCTACCTGGTCCTCAGTTTCATGTGTCTGTCTCCTCCAGTGTTGTGGGAGAATCTCCCAAGTCTGATTCAAATCCAGAATTCCTCTCTCTCTGCTGGATGTCCCACCTTCTAACCTTGTCCCTGCTCATTGGCTAATCAGCATTTTTACTGACAGATGGATGCCTCTGCACAATGCACAAAAGATTATCTCTACGGTGGGTAAACCACTTTCCATGAAAGTTGGGGGAGGGGGCGAAGTCAGCACTCCAAACTCCAGAAATCCAAAGACCAGCTGTATCGGTGAGCTCTGGGTTTGATTGAGAGACCTTGTGTCAATGAATAAGGTGGACGTGCCAAGTAAAGATGATTCATGATATTAACCTTTGGCCTCCACACATGTATGTGCATCCAAATCATAATCATGCATGCACACATGTGCCAGATACATACATGAAAAGCAGGAAAATATTATAAACCTTTACCAATTATCTCCAAACCATTTTCTCAAGAAGCTCCCCAACAATGCTGTCAAGTCACCTCATCCTCACCACAGTCCAGAATGCCTTGCCTCTGATTATGATCCCACTTCATCTGGGCTCCAGGTGATTAATCCATTCACTCATCACTAGTGTATCCTGGTGAAGGAAGGAGGGCCTGTGGTTCCTGCCCCCTCAGTCTACCAAAAAGATGAAAAACATCTCAGAGAGAGAGAGAGAGAGCACGCACACTTGAACAAGAACAGACTGAGCAAACAGAAAAAGCTTACAAGGAATATGGACTTAAACTGGGGCTTAAATTATCTGATCTCCCGATAAACAGAACAGAGAGCAAGTGCAGGGGCCCAGGGGCAGAAATCAACATGAGACAAGGAGACAAAGGATCAGCAGAAAGTCAGGATGCTGGGAAGCACATCCAGCCTTCAGTTAACTACAGCCCTACCTTCAGATCACAGGAACTCACTGTTGGTTTTTCAAGTCTCAATTTATGTGCATATGCCGCAGATGCTTTGGTGACAGGTGCCCTGGAACTGGAATTGTAGGCATTTGTGGAGAGCCAGACCTGGGTGCTGTGAATTGATTTTCTGGGTGAACAAGTGATCTTATCATGGAGCCATCTTCCCAGACCTTTTGGTGTTTCTTTGTTTGTTTGTATTTTTGAGACAGGGGTCAGTAGAGCTTAGCTGGCTTTGTCCTGACTCCTGAGTGCCAGAACAGGAATGCACCACACACCCAGCTCTTGCTCTTGTTTGTTTTTGGAGACAGGGTTTCTCTGTGTAGACCTGGCTATCCTGGAACTCTATCTATAGACCAGGGCCTTGAACTCCTGATGCCCGTGTGTCACTACTGCATCTTTTCCTTAGGAGAGGGCTGGCCTGGAACTTGCTAAGTAGATCTTTTCTTCTTTAACAAACCAAGCCCACACAGCTTAGTTTTATTTATGTATGTGCACCTCACATGTGTGGGTGACTGCAGAGGCCAGAAGAGAGCATGGTATCCCCTGGAACTGAAGTTACAGGTGTTTGTAGGTCATCTGATTTTAGTGTTCTCAACTGCAGAGTTACCTCTACTCACACTTTTGAGGTAAAATCTCATATGTAAATCAGGCTGGCCTTGAACCCACAGCAATCACATTGACTCTGTCTCTTGAGTGCTGGGATTAAAAGCTTGAGCCACTGTGCCCATACACTATTGATTTTCTTGCTTAAGGACAGTTTTATTGTGGTTCATACTTCTGACAAGCATACCCAGCAATGTCAAGATTACAATTATTGTACAGAATATCCCTGTGATCTCAAAAGTCCTCAGTAGACGACTATCTAGCTTACAATCCTCGGCTGTATGGGATTCCTCATGTCATTTGTGTACTTTAACAGGACTCGTGGACACTCCCTCCCCCTTTTTCCTGAGGCAGGGTCTCCCAGTGTAGCTCTGCTGGCGGTCCTGGAGCTCTCCATGGAGACCAGGCTGGCCTGAGATATGCCTGCCTCTTCGTCCCAAGCCACGCCTGGCTCACTTCCCCTAATTTTAATGCCTTAAAGTACAGAAAAACAGAGACAAAAAGGTTGACAATGGGAAGCTGTTGTCTGCTGCTCCACAGATGGTATTTAAATCTCAGTAGGATTTATCCTTTAAAACTGCTGTTAACTGGCCATCTACAGAACACCGGTTAGTTTGGTAAAGACACTTGTCACTTTCAACTGGACACAGGAGAAACCAAGGCGGCATGGGGAGAAGAAGAAGGCATGGGGCGCCGGGAGGTCTGGAGACTCAAGGACAGGCTGGGATACCAAGAAATAAAATAAGGTCTTGCAAGTGATTATACATGGTGATTTGTGCCTGTAATCCCGGGATTTGGTAGGCTGAGGCAGAACACTAAATTTAAAGCCAGTTTGATGAAGAAAAGAATTCACTGGGGGCTGGGGATTTAGCTCAGTGGTAGAGCGCTTACCTAGGAAGCACAAGGCCCTGGGTTCGGTCCCCAGCTCCGGGAAAAAAAAAAAAAAAGAAAAAAGAAAAAAAAAGAACCAAGAATTCACTGGCTGAACAATTTGGTCTAAGGATTTTAAGTTACCCTTTTTGGAGGTACGTTAACATTCTGCAACACAGGCTGGCCTTGTACTCACAGCCATCTGCTTGTCTCTGCTTTAGAAGTGTACCACGCCAGGTATTTTTTTTTTTTTTTAAATAAAGCATTTCCCATTTAGCAGCGAGGGACATAAATGATTTCATTCGTTTCTGAGACCTTGACTGCTGTGTGCAAGTGGCTGAGTAGTTGAATCTCTCCTTCACAGTATGAGTCCCAAGGAAGCTTGTGGTTCAAGAGCTACCCAGCAAGCCCAGGCCTTGAACTCCTGCCCCCACTTTCCAAATGCTAAACCAATGGAAACTTACCACCAGAAGACTGGGTTTTGGTTTGTTTGGAACTTAAAGCTCAACCTTTAACTAGCTCGAGTTCATAAAACCTAATGATCCAGCCTAATCTTACTGGAATAGGAAGAGATTTTTATGCTCATTTTCTTACTTTTGCCCAATTGAAAACAATGAAATCAGTCAAAGAGCTGATGGTAGTCCCTCGGGGGGTCAGACAAAGCTGTTTCCTCTCACCAACAAGACTAGCTAACCCCTCAGTACAGTAAGACTTGTTTCCTAAGGTTTCCTTTCCCTAGCAACATTCATGTACATAACACTGAGTTTCCTTAGAACTTTTCCATACACACTCCACCTCCCAGCTCCAGTCCCCTTCTTCCTGAATAGTCTCCTTTTTTATACTTACTGATATTCCATTCTGGAGGTGTTGCTTTTGTTAGCTACTTTAATTTCTCCAGCATTTTTACAGGATTGCTTAAAAACTTTGATATAATTTATATAAAATTTATATAAAACCATCATTCACTCAACAGACCTGTAAGTGCACTTGGGGTGCGGGTGGGGGTTGTTAAGAGCTGCTAGCCTAAGTGGTTGGTTAGCATTGGCGGTGAAAGGTGCTGCAGTTGGAAACTGGAAGGGAAGGGTGAATGAAGTGTGCGGTTTCCAAGTGTGCGAATGGCTGGTTTTATTAAATAAAACACTAAGCATTGAAAAAGAAAAAGAAAAAAAAAAAAAGAGCTGCTAGCCTGACTTTCATAGCTCAAAAAGTTCAGGGAACTTTACTGAAACTTGGGATCCCTTGCCAATAATGATGATGATGATGATAAATGCTTAGGGTCCTCAGAAAGGATCCACTAAACAGGCTGTTGATCAGGCTAACTACAAACCCTGTTGTCCCTTTGTAACCCCTTAGTATAGGGAATTACACACGCACACACACACACACACAGACTCACACACAAAACAAGATTATGTCTGGTTATCTAGTCTTCATTTAAACCCAAATTAGGTGGGGGTATGATGGAAGGTGCTTTTAATTCCAGCACTGGGGGAGGTGGGGAAGGGCATACTCAACTACATAAGCAATTCAAGGACAGGCTCGGGCCTGTCTCAAGACCATACCCAAATTAAAAATATGATCCTTATTAAAAATATCATCAATTACAGCTATAAACGGTTCCTTTAATAGACAGGAATGACCTACTACGTGTTCTCTTGGATTAAACCTAATATTTTTTAAAAACAGGCATATCTTTTTTTTTAGATTTATTTATTATATATAAGTATACTGTAGCTGCTTCAGACATACCAGAAGAGGGCATCAGATCTCATTACAGATGGTTCTAAGCCACCATGTGGTTGCTGGGATTTGAACTCAGGACCTCAGGAAGAGCAGTCAGTGCTATTAACCGCTGAGCCATCTCTCCAGCCCAAAACAGGCATATCTTAAATCATTTTTAATAGTGTAACAAACAGGGTCCTTCCTCTGCTAGCTATTCTACATGCCGAGTTTTGGTACTGTATCTCTCCTCTGCATCTGTTGATATGCTTGTCCTTTTTGAAAGCCACAGAAGCTAAGGCAACCAACGCTTTGTCCAGGTGCCACAGCCAGTGGAGGGTGGGCAAATTAGGAAAATCGACAAAGCAAGCAGTACCCTGGACCCTAGTTTCAGTAAACTTAGCAGGGAACTGTGTTCAATTTCGAGTGTACCCAGACAAAATTAACTACCAAAAGCGAACCAATAAGAGCGAAGGCTCAGCAAGGTTAAGTCACTTGTCCAAGGTTACACCAAGCATATCAGAACCAGAATGCCAGGACTGAACGTGTCTTAACTCCAGGGCGCGATCTGTTCTACCTGCGCCACGCCATCACTGACACGTGGTCAGGGGTAGTCTGAAGTGTTTGCTGAGTTAGTAATGCCCTAAAGAGAAAGTAGACTGTAAGGAGCCTGGGTAAGGTTGGAGGGAAAGACATGCACATACAGAGAAGCAGTCCACGTGCCAGAAGCAAACTAGCCCCGAAGCCCACCAAGTTTTCCCGGCAGCGCATTGGAGCGGGTGGCGGCCCGGCAACCGAGCCGGCTCGCTAGGCCTCGATCTCCCGTAGATCTGGGGACACGAGAGCCCCGGAGGAGTCCCGACTGCCTTTCCCTTCTGGATCCCCGGCTTTCAAAGCAGCACACAAACACACGTCCCCGGGAGGTCTGCGATGGCCTGGCAGCCACGCGCCCAGGCGCTAGGGAGCCACCTCAGGGGCGTTTCGTGTCCTCGTCCTCCCCACGCGCAGCGTGGCGGGCCGCGGCTGGGCTCGGGTGCTGCGAGACAGCGGCCGGGCCGCCGCCAAGCACGGTCGCCCGCCGGCCGCGGGGCCTCAGGGCGGCGAGAGGCGGGGCGGGCGTGCGGGCGGAAGGAGGCGGAAGAGGAGGAAGAGGAGGAGGAGGAGGAGGAGGAGGAGGAGGAGGCGGCGGCCCGAGCCGGGAGACGGGCGGGGGGCGGGCCGGGGGAGGGGACGAGCGGGATTTGCGGACGCCGCGCCGCTGCCGGGAGCCGGCGGGGGCCCGAGAGTGACCGAGTCACGGCGGGCGCCGGCGGAGCCGCGGCCGCGTCGGACCCGCCTCCTGGAGGAGCTCAGGCCCGGCCCCATTCCCGCCCCGCGCCGCCTCCCCGCCGCCGCCGCCGCCGCCGCCGCGGGAGCGCTCCCCTGCCCACCCCGCCCCCGCGGCCGAGCCCGGGAGTCGAGTGGGAGTCGGCCGGCCGGGCGCGGGCAGCGCCGGGAGCCCGCGGTGGGGGCACACTGCAGCCGGGAGCCCGGGAGGGGCCGCGCCGCCAGCGTCTGAACTAGGATGTCCCGACATGAAGGTGAGAGCCGAGCCCCCGCCCCCACCGCTTGGGCCTCGGCCTACCCCGCCCGAGGTCCCGGCGCCGCTGAGGGCAGCGGGGCACCAGCGGGGACGCAGGCCGGGTCCGAGTCGCGGGGCTAAGGAACCCGAGGCGACCGCGGCCCGAAGAGCGAGCGGGAGCGGCGGCCGCAACCGTGGCTTGCGGCCGCGGCCCTGAGCTGGGCCTGGAGCCGGAGGCGGGGCGGCCGGGCGGCCGGAGGCTTTGCACTGTCATGGGGCGGGAGAGGGGGAGGGGAGGCGGCGAGGCCCGTTACCGGCGGGAGCCTGGCCCTCGGGACACATACCGGACGCCCAAGGCCCGGCCGGCCCGCCCGGGGGAACCGCGGGGCCCCGGCGCGGCCTAGCTGCGGCGGCTCCCGGAAGAGCCCGGCGCGGTGGCCGAGCCGGGTCGCGGGCGTGCGGCCGCGACCGGGGAATGGGGTCCGGGCCCCGCGGGCGCGTCCGGTCTCTGGGAGACCGCGGGCGAGCCGCGGCCCCACCTGAGGGCCGCGGCCGTGCGGGTGGGAAGGCGCCGCGGCCCGGGCTCGGGCAGCCCTCGGTGACTGGAGCTCGCCCGGCCTCGCGGTAGGCCTCGGCGCGTCCCTGGGCTCGGGTAAGCCAAGTTCCCGGGGCGGATCCAGCCCAGCCGCGGCGAGCAAACTCTCTGCTCGGTCACCTCGCCAGAGCGGAACTTGCTCCCGGCCGGCCCCGGGCCCTCACCCGCGTGCGCTGCCCACCGAAGCAGGCTTACAGTCGGGGGCGTTTGGACTTCCGCGGTGCCCTGTGGAAGGAAACACGCTAGGGTTCTGTGGTTAAGAATCAGACCACTCACGTCCCAGCCCCACGGCACAAAGGCACAAGTGTTTTAAGGCCGATGGATGGGCGATGAACTGGTGAAAAATAAGTTAACTCGAATTTACTACCATATGGTTTAGGAAGGGGGAGGGGGTTAGGTTCTCTTTGTTTCACTACAGCAGATTTTACCTTAAAAAGTAGTCTCACCGACTCAGTGAAAAGTTTATTTCAGTACGGGTAATGGAAGATTGTATACGTGACCTGAAAGTATTGTATCCCTTAGATTTTCAAGTCCAGTAAAGGTGTTTTGGAAGTAGAAAAAGTTTGAGGAGGAAGATTCTCTCGCAGGCAGGACATTCTTAGGGAAGTACAGACCTTGGATTTTCTATGGTGAAAAACTCAGTTCAGTTAACATACATTTAGTGAAAGTTTCAGAATTTGCATTTCTAAAGGCAAGATTGAGATCGAACATTTTGTGTTTGGTGATTCTCTAAAAAAAAAACTAACAGGAAAGAAACTTCTTGGAGCATTTTTGATTACTGTTCTTATGTTGGACATTTTGAAATAGCAGGGTACTTAATTTAGCCTCAATCAGATGGATGAAAAGAAATTTTTGGGAACTCACCTGTTAAACCATTTTATATGCTTAATGGGAATGTGTTCCTTATCAGTGCAATTTGAAAAAAGTTTTAATTAAGGTTATAATCATTCCATTTGGAGATGGTAAGGTTGGCATCAGTTGGTGTATTGATCACCTTCAAGACAAAGTGAAAGTGAGCACGGGGTGTAGGCTCTAACTGAGGAACCAGATTAAAATATCAGAAAAACAGTCTGATGAGATGGGTGTCTGAGGTCTGCTCCTTGCCTTAAGGAAGCAGCATCTGGACTGAATACCCTGATGCAGTATCCTGGAAAAGTACCCTCAGATGATGTGTTTGAGCCATTGACATGGTTTAGGTAGATACAGCATCCTTTAATAAAATACACATTGTGTGATCTGAGCCCATCTTTCCCTCTTTGGTCCTGGTAAGGATACTTTTTAATTACTTGACATCTTGAAACTTTCAACACCTGTCTTGGCAACTTAATGCACAATGTTTGACAAGTGATTTTTATATTTACATACATACATTAATTAAAGTTATTTCTTTATTTATTTTAGACAGTGTCTCACTAAGTAGCACTGACTGGCCTGGAACTCAAGAGTTCTGCCTGCTTTTGCCTCCCCAGAACTGTGATTAAAGGTGTGTGCTCGCAGACCTTTAACAGGGTTAGTTTAAGGGTCTAGTTTTTGGCCTAAAGCAGGAATGATAGTTTTAGTATCACATCTGTTCATGAGATTTGTCTATATTTTGTAGTATATTATTTCAGGCAGTAATTATTTTCATCAGGAAGGATTTGACAATCTCAAATATAGGGTACAATATATAGGGTACAAGCTCAGATTTTTGTTTACTTTTCTCTTTGGACCAGCTAAACCTGTTTATTTCATTGTGAGACAGGGATCACGGTACCTATTCTTGGCTGGTCTGAACTTACTATGCACACTAGACTGGCTTCATACTTTTCAGGCACCTTCTTGTATTCAGCCTTCCTATATCTGCCTCCCTTCTGAGCCATCTCACTTAGCACAGCACTTATTAGTGGTCTAGATTTTGCTCTTTTAATCATCTGTCCTTACATTCTCTGCAGTTGTTTTCCTTGGGAGTATGACCCAGAACTGGATGTTGTAGTCTAGTTCAGGACAGAGCTGAACAGCCTGTAATGTACTTGCCTAGGTCTTGCTTTACAGCCTTAAGTGTACAAATAACTTGTTACTTTGTCTTCTCCCAACTCTAACCAATTGCTCTGTAGTATACAGATGATATAACATTGGACCACACAGCCCCAAGATGAACACCCATCAAGATCAAGCACTGGACTACTCTGAGAAAAATGGATGCAGCCAAGGACACAGAGAATGCTCTAGGCCAGAGTTAACCCACTTTCTCTAAAGTAAAGGGCCAGGTAGAAAACGTTATAGGCTTAACCAACTATAGTCTGTCACTGTCACAGTTGTCATATGGAAGCCACCTAATCAAGTTATGGCTGTGTTCCACTTAAAACCTTATTTATGGACACTGACATTTGAATTTCATAAAACTTTCATGTGTCATGAAATATGGTTCCTTGAAACGTTGCCATCACCACCATTTAAAGATGTAAAAGCCATTTTTAGCTGGTGGGGCCCATCGAGAATTGGTGGTGGCCAAAATTGATCCAAGCACTGTAGTTTGTCTGACCTAGTGGAGCTATACAGCTGAGGGTCCTGGAACTGGTGGGAGACCAGGAAGGGCCCAGACATACCCTTGGTATGTCTGCATTTCTACTGGGTCATGAGCAGGTGCAGGAACTGACCAACTCCTGCACCTTATGAGGGAGCACAGCATAGATTGGGAAGAGGGCTGGGGAATAAGCTCCTGCCTTTTCAGGTAGGTGTTAGTGGAGGGCGGTTCTCCACCACAGTGAAGTTCCTATTTGCTACATGATTTGACTGGGGAGAATTCCAGGGCCTCCCTTTCAGCTCGTTTTGAAATGTGCTTACCATGTTAGCAAACGTTTCCCAGGTCTAACTAGCACCAGGCCACTCTATGTTGTCTATATCAACAGTATCTAGTTTTGGGTCTTACACCAAACCCACTCATTTTCTGTTTTCCATGTTTCTTTTTTAAACTGTCTCTGGCAAGGACTATAGCTTAGTTGTAGAGCACACGTGTTGTTCTGCTTCTTGTTATTTTTGAGACAGTATAATAGGTATCTGGCTGGCCTTGAAGTTATTGTGACCAAGAGTGACCTTGAGCTCACAGGCATTCAGCACCATGTCTGATTTATGTAGTGTTGGGACTTGAACCCAGAGCTTCATACATGCTGGGTAAGCATCTTACCAACTAAGCTGCATCCCTGGCCTTGCAGGACATGCTTAACCTACGTCGAAAGCTTTGGGTTTATTTTTCAGCACCAAAGGAAAATAAAAGGAGGCATGTATGATGTCACCTAGTATTAGCCGTAGCCACTCTTAGAGAGTAAGACTGGAGGATCCCTTGAACCTAGAAATTTACTGCCAACCTGGTTGTACTACTCAGTCAAAAGAAACAGCACTTCAGGTCCCTGTCTGTATTGCCAGACCCCTGTCAGGAGGTTGAGGCAAAATCCTGTATCACACATACAAAAATTCTTAACATCATGTTTTGGAAAACAACATATTTGAAATGTGTGTGATTCTGAGTTTGAAGACCAGGAAATAGCTTTGTAAATAAAAACCTGTGAGATCACTTAGCTCATGAGCTCAGTTATGGGGGTTGTAGTTGATTACCTGAGTTAACACAGATAGCAGCTTTAAATCCTTGGACTGTTTTCCTTACTGTGTGAAAGGTACTGCTAGGTACCAAGGAATGTGAGGAGACACGGACTTTCACTCCAAGCTGATAGGAAAGATGTGTTTGCAGACAGTCTCTGGAGGCAGTGCAGCCTGAGGCAGGCTGACAGAAAACGATAATAAGCAAGTGGTTGTCAAAGTGCTCACCGACTGTCCATACAGCTGTTTTGGCGTATTTAGTGTACATGTGTGAGAGAGGGTGTGTGGAGCAGTGCATGAGGGTCGGGATAACTTTTGAGCTCAGTTCTATATTCTAACTATAGAGCCATATCCTATGACTTCCTAGGATTGAACTATGTTCACCAGGCTTGTGTGGCAAATGCCTTTACTTGATGAGACTTCTTACCTTATTTTCCACAGGTTTAGAGAGGGAATGAATATATTTTGATTCCAATAGTTTGGGCTTTTTTTTTTTTTAGTTTGGGTTTGTTTTTGTTGTTGTTGTTGTTTTTTTTTTTTTTTAAAGATTTTTTTTCTTTTTTTTTTTCGGAGTTGGGGACCGAACCCAGGGCCTTGCGCTTGCTAGGCAAGTGCTCTACCACTGAGCTAAATCCCCAACCCCTTATTTATTTAGTTTATGTATGTGAGTACACCGTTGCTGTCTTCAGACACACCAGAAGAGGGCATCAGATCTCATTACAGATGGTTGTGAGCCACCATGTGGTTGCTGGGAATTGAACTCAGGACCTCTGAAAGAGCAGCCAGTGCTCTTAACCACTGAGCCATCTCTCCAGCCCCTGGTTTGTTTTTTTTTTTTTTTTTTTGTTTGTTTGTTTTTTGTTTGTTTATAAAAACAGGGTTTCTTATAGTCCAGGCTGACCTCGAACTTCTGTTTTTCTACCTAGGTGACTAAGTTTTGGGGTTATAAGTGTATCACTAGATGTACCCACTTTCAAGTAGTTAAGGTTGTTCTCTGCCACTCTGGTAAAAAGATAGTGAGTGTGTTTCTTTGTTCAAGAGACATGGTGGTGTGCATGGCAGTTGCATGTGGCAGGCCCAGGGCAGCCTTCAGAAGTGGGTTCTCTCCTCTCACCCTTCCTGGAGTCCTGGGCATCAGACAGGTCGACCAGTTTGGTGAGAGCACTTTACTTAGCTGAGACAGGGTCTCATGTAGTCTGCATTGGCCTTTAACTCCCTATGTAACTGAGGATGATTCTGAACTTCTTATCCTGCTTCCACCTCCTAAGGCTGGAATTACAGGCACACATCACCATGTTGTGTTTATGCAATGCTAGGCTACAGTCTGCCAACATCTTCAGCCCCAGCCCTTTTCTACACTGTGATTAGTAAGAGATCGAGGTTTTAAGTAGAAATATATTCCTTATATTTACAGTGCTGAGGATGGCATAGTAGATATGGGAACGGTCTTGGTACCGTTTTCTTTACTTCATGAACTTACTCTGTCTTAGGCAGGCCTTGAACATGCGATCCTCTTGCTTCATCCTCCATTGTGGTACAGGTCTGTGCCACCAGGCTGTATTTACTGACTTCTGCCACTAACTTTTTGAAGATTTTTAGTTGTGTACTGAAAGTGGATAGATGGAATAGATGACAATTTGTTATTTGTTTCTCAGAAACATTTAATGCTATTTATTAACAAATGTGATCACAGGACTTTGCTAGCCATCAGTCTAATTAGTATCAGTTTATATATCTTTTGCAGCACTGGGAATTGAACCCAGGACTATGTATACATTTAAGAGATCTACCATGGGGCCACATCCCTGGTCCTCAACTTTGGTTTTCTGAGACAGGGTTTCATGTGACCCAAACTTGATCTATAACTGAGGATGACCTTGAACTCCTGCCTCTGCCTCCCAAGTGGTGGAGTTACAGGTTTGTGCTATTAAACCTAGCAATTTTTTTATAGAAAATATTATGTATTTATTTTTAATGTGTACAGCATGTTCAAATGTATGTGTATATGTTAGAGTATCAATTACAACTTTTTGAAAGTCGTGCCCTTTTGTATATTTTTCTCTTTTCAAAAAATACTCTTTAGCAGTAAACACACATTAAGACATGAAAAGAGAATTGAAATAATTTTTTCCCCTCAGATTTTTGACTTCAAAGCTAGGCTTGATAGCATACAATTTTACTACTCCCTGAAAGACTGTGTGCCATCATCTTGACTCTGTTCAAAGATCTTGTCAGTAGTAAGATAGTGTTAACTTCATAGATTACATTTATTTTGACTTTCTCTTTTGTTTTGTTTGCTGTGTGTCCGTAACTGGCCTGAAACTCATTTTATAGCCAAGGTTAGCCTTTTTTCTTCTGAGTGTTGGAATTGTGGGCATAAGCCATCATACTCAACTACTTTGACTTTTCCGTAAACAATAGATAATAAATTAATGAGAAAACACACTGTATTTTAATTTCTAGATTTTTTTCATATAAAGTTCGGTTTGAAATACACTTTTTCCATGTATTGGCATTTTGTGTTTAAGTTCAGAGTATTAATTTCTTGTTTTAACTTGGGACTTAAATAGAAATAAATTTCTTTTAATCTCGGGATTTTCTGTTGCTCAGCTTTAGGATGTGTGCACTCAGACGGCTGAGGCAGGCAGACCAGTCAGTTCATGGCCAGCATAGCTACTTGAAACCCTGTCTCTAAAATAAACATAAAAGGAAAGAACCAGACCCAGACTGTTACCAATAATTTTGTTTAAAGAAAGGAAACTTTGTTGTAGTACAAACTTAGGAAGTTTCTGACCAAACATTCATTTGTTTGGCTTGCAACCTTGTAGACAAAAAGCCTATGCATTTATGAATCAGACATGACTTAAATTTCAGAGTATCTCCCTGACACCTGTTGGTGCACATGGCTGCTTTGTTTCTTTTTTAAAAGTTAGTGTATGTGTTCCTTTGCTGTGTGCATGAATGTGTACTGTGCATTGAGCCAGCAGACGCAGTGGATCTCCTGGAGCTGGAGTTGCAGGTGCTTGTGCTGTCATTTGGATGCTCAGAATCAAACCCAGTCTGCTGAAGAGCAGCCAGTGCTCCTGACCGCCCAGCCAGGGCTCCAACTATCTTTTGCTGTTTCTAAGCAGAGGCTCAGGTATTCCAGAGTGGCCTCAAATAAGCTATGTTGCCAAGGCTAGCCTTGACTCCTGACCTTCTACCCCTACCTCCTGAGTGCAGGGATTTCAGGTGTGTGTTACCATGCCTGGCTCTAAAGTTGTTTTTAGTGAAGGTTTTTGAATTATCCTTATTATAAGAAATGCTGTGGGGTAACTTTCTTGAATGTGTGTTCAAAGGAAGCATTCTCTACTTCGTTAAAGAGTGCTCTTTGTAATAAAAAGAAATTTGCAAAATAGTAATTTTGTATTAATTTTAGTGTTCTAAGGGCTGTAATCTTTTTATTCCTTAAATAGCTTTTGGGGGGGGGGGTCACTGAAGTTATTCATTGAAGTTGAAGAAAGAATCCCTAAGTATACAGAACACAACAGGTTTACATGTGTTCTTTGCAGTGTGTTATGTAGGATATGTGTCAGAGAGAATAAAGCAGATAGTCAGAGGCTTGGATTACCTAGGGAAATGGTTTGGGAAGGATGTGAACGGTCAAGAAAGCCCAGAGCACACAAAGCACGCTTGGGATTGTAGGGCTAGGCACATGTGGCATAGGCAAAGCCGTGGGCATGAAGCCTTGCAGTGAATATATAGCCTTGGTGCAGAAACAGAAAACCACCACTCAGGCCTGCCTGGTACAGCGTCCTGTGAAGCAGGCACCAGGAGGCAGCAGCTCACTGTCCAGTACATTTAGCAAGAGATGAACTGCTTTGCTGAGTGACCTTCCTGTGTGGTGCCATCCCTACCACGTGGCTCACCTAGTGCTTTAGTGGTGGTCACAGCCTAGAGAGCTGTTTTTAATTTTAGCAAAGGGAAGCTTCATGAGCCTATCAGTAATGCAAAATTGTCTCATCCATGGCTACGGTGCCAACCAATAGTCTCAACAGACTTCGCCAGTGGTTACAGTAATGTGGGGAGAAACTGTAGCTGGATCGTTGTAATTTATCACTGCCGCTAGGGAGGGGAAAACTTGAACTCAGTGGGTTATCTTCTGTTGAATTGTATGTGTGCATGTATGTGTGTTTCTCTGTGTCTTACACTGAGCACCAGTGGCATGGTTTGTACCCTCTTTCTATAGCTGAAGGGTTTTCATTAAGGAGACCACTTTTTATGGGTTTTTTGTTTGTTTGTTAGTAGCCCAGACTGATCTAGAACTAAGAAAGATGGCTCTGGCAGGCTTGACAGTTATGAGGAGTCACTGGCCTTGACCAAGAATTTTTATTTGTTTGTTTGTTTGTTTGTTTGTTTTGGTGTTTTGAGACAGGGTTTCTCTGTATCTTTGGCTTCGAACCGCCTGCTTCTGACTCCCAGAGTGCTGGGATTAAGGGCATGTGCCACTTTTAAATACTAAGTTCAGGATGGGGAGATGGCTCACTGGGTAAAGTACTCTGCATAAACATAACATAAACACCTGAGTTTGGATCCCCACTACCCACTAAAGGTCTATAATTTACCTTTCGGCTATGATTTGACTACTTACTGTTCCTTAAAGGCCCATATAATGCCATCTGTGCTGTGGAGTTGAGGGCCCTCGGGTAGCATTTCTACCTATACTCTACAGTATACATCGTTTATTTTTGGCCTCCCCACCATCTATTTGCTAGGTAGGAGTAGGCTTATCTTTGAACCCTACTGCTTCTTACTGCTTACCACTCCAGTGTCTGGCTCCTTGCCCCATGAGTATCTGTGAGATTCGTTAGTATTTGTCTAAAATAACCAAGACTGGAAATCCTCTCCTGTTTTCATTTGGGATGCTGATTAACTAACAGGAAAGGGAGACTGTGGGAAAGGAACAGGAACTTTAGAAGAGCGATGAGCTACGTAGAGAAAAGTCAATCTAGGGGAGCTGAGTTCCAGGAGCAAGGCCTGGCCTAACACTGGACGATGTTTTGTTTCACCCCTGCTTCTGGTTCAAGTTAATTGTGTACTAATTGTACTTTATGTTTGAATTTGCTGGTCCTTATAGTTGTTCCTTCAGTGAATATTTATGGACAACCCACCCTGGCGGCATCTAGTGCTTGCTAAAACTTGTAGATCTCTTGCTAGAGGATGCTAATATTCAGTAGGTCTGAAGCATGTGTTTGGAAATTAAATGCTTTCCTGTTGGGCTCTCTTCCAGTGTGCTGGAATTAATCTTGAAGTTTATATTTTACGACAAGGTAGTTAAACTGTGTAAGTATTTTAATATTTTGTCAACACTTGCACGAGCCTTCCTCCCTTAAGTTTATTTTCATTTACATTTCAGTCTTAGTCTGCCCAGCAGTTCACTTCTTTCCTTTGCAGCATTAAACCATAGGTATTCTGAAGTCTGAGTACACATCTGCATATGTAAAAGTATGTTAAAATAGATTATTCCTCATAGGTTTGTAATTATATTTGATACTTATCAAGAAAAGAGCTCAAGGGATTAAATGTTTAATTTTGTTTTCAAAGCACTTAGTTTTTGCATTACAAGCTTTACACAGTCCTGTTGCTTATATAACTATCAACTGCTGGGCTGAGTAGCTAGACTCTGGTCCAAGTATCCCCTCCATGTTTGTCCACGCTTGTCGGTGTAAGCAAATGGGGTCCTCTCTGAGGAGCTAAGGCCGTTCAAGGGAAGCAGACACACTGTAGTAAAAGAGTTGCTGTAAACTGTCCTTTTTCTGGTGTGATGGTGGATAAAAAGTGTACGTATTCAGATCCGCTGATCAGCTGACCATTGCAGAATCTGATAGGTATTTGTGTGGTGTCTTGTGGATATAGATGTGGATAGACAGTGGTGGCACAGGTCAGATTCACTTACTCTGGCCTGGGAAAAGTAGAGAAGAAGGTAAAGTAAGAGCGACTCAGTTACCCTAAGCTGGCCATGAACTTGGGTGCTGGGATTATTGCTTGCTTATTTTTGATTTTCAAGACAGAGTTTCTCTGTGTAGCCCTGGCTGTCCTGGAACTCACTCTGCAGACCAGCATAGCCTCAAACTCAGAGATTTGTCTTTGCCTCCCAAGTGCTGAGAGAAGGGCCTGCGGCCATCACTGCAAAGCTAGAAGCTGGGATTGCCGTTGTGCTTCACAGGTGCAATTCATTTTAGTAAGTTAATAATACCCAAAGCATTTTAACATGCAGCAACTAATGCTAGAATTATTCAGTATTTCTTGTTTTTGTTTTAGGACCTAGTTTCAGGGGCTAGAGAGTTACGATAGACTCCAAGAGGGTACCATGCAGGCAAAACACTCATACACATAAAATAAAAATAAATCTTAAAAGACCCCGGGTTCATATCTTCCAGGGTGGTCTCAACTTCACTGGGTAGTCACAGATGACTTTGAACTTGCGATCCTCCTGCCCACATATCCCAAGTGCATGAGAGCATGTTTCACTACACCTTGCTTTAAAAACTTGTTAATGCTTCTTTTGGTTTGGTTTGGTTTGTTGGTACTGCTGGCGAACTGAACTCCAGTCTTTGTCCAGGCTGGGCAAGTATTCTACCACCCTTAATGAAGTCTTCAGTCTGTTGAGCATCTTTTTTTTTTTTTTTTAAGAATTATTTATTTTATGTATATTAGTACACTGTAGCTGTCTTCAGACACATCAGAAGGGGGCATCGGATCCCATTACAGATGGTTGTGAGCCACCATGTGGTTGCTGGGACTTGAACTCAGGACCTCTGGAGGAGCAGTCAGCACTCCTAACCGCTGAGCCATCTCTCCAGCCCCTTTACTGTACCTTTTTCTCAGCTGTACCTGATCTCACCTGTGCTTCGTCTTAGATCTGCCGGTTTATCTTTTCATCACGTCCTTAGGTGTACTTCTGCTTACTGGGCAGTTAGTAACATTCTGGATTACCTTTTTCATTAAAAGTGATGTTGGTGATGGTGTTTTAATGCTTCTGCTCCAAGGAGCAGTTTATGAAAGCAGCTCATGGGTCCCCCAGGGCAAGTTCTAAAGTAGTAAATTCAAAGGAAGATGAGTTGTTTCTGATGGAGACAGAGTTTTTTCCATCTTAGATTAAGATGAAAAATCTTAATCTGCTGCTGCTGCTTCTTCTTCTTCTTCTTCTTCTTCTTCTTATTATTATTATTATTATTATTATTATTATTATTATTAAGTTTTTTGAGACCGAGTCTCTTTATGTAAACCTAGCTGTCCTGGTACTCTGTGTAGACCAGGTTAGTCCCAAACTTACAGAGATGCCCATCTCTGGCTCCCAAGTAGCTGCCCTGTCTGTCTGTCTAATACTTGCTATCAATTATAGATCCCCATCTTAAAATGCAGGCCTTGAGGGTAGAGTTCAGTGATAGAATGTATGCCATGGAGTTCAGAAGACAGTTGTCCCCTTTCACCATGTGGATACTGGGAATTGAACTCGAGGCATCTGGCTTGGTGTCAAGTGCCTTAACACTGGCCTGTATCTGTTAGAAAGTCAAGACTTGATGTTTTCTGCCTTTATTTTGCTGAAGATTCAGTTCTGCCCCATCAGATCACTGGAGCAACATGCAGTTATCACATTTGTTTTCAACAGTCTAAGACACTACAAGTACCATTCGGTGCTTTTTGTTATTGTTTCTTTTTTTTTTTTTTTTTTTTTTTTGTGGTTCTTTTTTTCGGAGCTGGGGACCGAACCCAGGGCCTTGCGCTTCCTAGGTAAGGGCTCTACCACTGAGCTAAATCCCCAGCCCCTTGTTATTCTTTTCTTTTTCTGCACCACCCATTAGCCAGGTATTCTTTTCTTCTTTTTTCCCCCTGCCAGACAGATTTCTCTGTGTAGCCCTGACTGTTCTAGAACTCACTTTGTAGTAGACCAAACGACCTTGAACTGCCTCTGCCTCCTAAGTGCTGGGATTAAGGACATACACCACCACCACGTGGCTGGTTGGATATTCTTACCCAGTGGTCTATTAAGTGTGGTCCAAGAACTACTAGTATGGGTGTCACTAAGTGGGTATGTCATCTAAAAGTACACCTCAAGACTGTGATTAAACTAGGAGTAGTAAGTAGTACACGCCTCTAGTCCCAGCACTTGGGAAGCAGAGGCAAACTGATCTCCATAGTTTGAGGCCAGCCTGGTCTACTTAGTCAGTTTACAGCCAGGGCTATGTAGTGTGATACCTCACTCCAGATAATCTTACCCATTAAGTTAAAAACAAACACCTATCCTCAGTGGCCAAGTAAGTTCAGTTTTTCTGTTGGATTGGACTCACAACTATCCTGGGGCAGTTACAGTACTGAAATGTGAGGTGAACTCTTGGTTGTAGAACTTGGTAAAGGTAGATAGATGCTTTGGTTCTGCCTAGATCTATCTACTGGAGATTTGGGAGGGTGGGCCCAGTAGGCTGCTGTTGTAAAGTTTTATGGGGAAACAGCCACATCTAGTCATTTATGCGTCAGATATCTAAGCTATATTTGTACTGTAATAGCAGAGTTGAGCAGTTCTGACAAAACCACTGGAAATATTTACTATCTGGCTCTTTACAGAAAAAAATTGTAGGTTTCTGCAATAAACCATAAAAGCATAAGTATGCAGTAGAACATTTGGAGGTGGCAGGTGTTAGGGAAACCCAGGACACAGGTTAAAAGAATAGAGCTCCTTGTAAATAAGGTTATCAGAGAGGGCCTGTCTGAATGAAGATGGGGCTTTTAAAGAGAGGTCTGAAGACATGTAAATGAAAGGGGGCATTTAAACGAAAATTATAGTTAAAGAAGGGAGTATAGCAGGTGTACAGGTCCTGAAACTGGGAGTGCTTTTGGTGAGGCCTCATGGCTAGAGGACAGTGGTTGGGGTAGGAAAAGAGGAAATGAGTCTGACAGAGTTGGCCACGTCCTGCCTTAGGACTATTTAACGGGGAGTAGAAACACGTTTCTCTAACTGTGCATGTGGAAGGCCTTTGAGTGAATGAATGACAGGGGCTGGGGTGGTCCGCCTCTGTCCTCTATGGAGGTACCTCAGGAAGCTTTCTTTGTAGACTTAGCTATTTTCTTCTAGAAGGTGCGGGGGAGGGGTCTGGAAAAGAAATCTCTCTTAGTTGAATGGGAAACCTATGAGACTAGAATTAGGTGGTCTTCACTAGCTTTCAAAGGGGGAAACAAACACAATCTAAGGCTTTTTTTTTTTTTATTACGAGCCAGGAATTGTGGAATCATATACATCTGTTGTACCAAACAAGAGTTTTGCAAAGTAGAATTTACCTACACTTTGAAAAATTTGTATTCTTTTTCCTCTTCTGTTTCATTAAAAGGAAATAACTTATAATGACCTTTAAAGAAAAAAGAATTATTCATTTTAAGTACGAGTACACTGTTACTGTCTTCAGACACACCAGAAGAGGGCATCAGATCCCGTTACAGATGGTTATGAGCCACTGTGTGGTTGATAGGAATTGAACTCAGGACCTCTAGAAAGAGCAATCAGTGCTCTTAACCACTGAGCCATCTCTCCAGCCTTTATCGTGACCTTCTAGTATGTGTCCTGCTAGTTGGAAACCATTCTCTTCTGCCCAATCCCAAATCTTAAGTCCTTAGGTTGAAGCTCTGGCAATGGGTACTAAGTTACAGAGAACTAGCTTTTCTTGTTCGTGGCCAGGCAGGGGACAGAAGCAGAAAGGGCCATGAGTATAAAATAGTCTAACTGGGATAATGAAGTGTTAGCTCTAAATGACTACATGTTGGCAGGTAGCCTGAGGTGTTCTTCATCAGAGACTATTTCCCAAAGGGTATCATTTCAATTCAAGACACAAAGAAATTCTGTGGTGGTTGTTCATTTTGTTATTTTGTTTTATTTGGGCTTTGGTTTTTAGAGACCGTTTCTCTTTGTAACCCTGCTGTCCTGAAATGCACTCTACACCAGGCTGGCCTTGAACTCACAAAGATCAACCTGCCTCTGCCTCCTGACTACTGGAATTAACGTGTACCACCACTGCCCACCCTGAATATAAAGACTTGGGTAGAGGTAACCAACTTAGAGAATTGTAGGAGGTAAAATACAGAACTACAAAAAAACGGGAGATAAGTCAGTGGGACCAGCTTCTCAAACTGAATACCTCTGTGTGTAAGTAGGGGGAGTGTATTAGAGACATTGATTGACTTGCCTAAAGTTCCAAAGGGGAAGTAGAACAAGGACTCACTTGTTCTGACTTCCGGTCCAGTGCTCAGAGTCTGTTTCCTTTTCTGTAAAGAGGGATGGGATAGTAATGCCAGCCTCTCTGAGGATGGTTGTGGGATAAAATGCTGATGTGTGTACAGTTTCGTAAGTTAGAGAGCACTGACTGCAGGAATGAAAGGTGGCAGTGTTTTTAATCATGGAAGACCAGGGTAGAAATGGAAGTTGGAGCACGATAGGTAGAAGTGCGGACTTCAGTCCCGTGTAAGGGCAGTCTCGTCATTCTCAGTACAGATGTGGGATAGAGGAGGATAGATTATGCCTTAAAAGTTTTAAGTAAGAATGACTCGGTGACACAGATCTGTAATCCCTGCAGCTGAGGGAAGTTGAGGCAGGAGGATTGAGACTTCCAAGACAACATGGGCTACTTGAAACCCTCTCTTAAAAAACTAAACAGGGAAAGGGTACAAAGAAACGGGCAGGTTTTTAAAAGATGTGTGTGGTAGCATGAGATGAATAGGTGCCTTTGACAAGGAAACTGGTTAAAGGCTTTTTGCTAAAATGAGCTCGAAATCAAAAAAGGATCCGATTTATCAATGGCAGTGGGGACAGAAAAGGAAAAGATGACAGGCCAGAGTCTTACTGTAAGAGAGCAAGGAATAGACAGGGTACTGGAAGAATAGCAGATTCTTCTAGCAAATTGGGAGCATAAGGATGAGGGGAAAACATGTTCAGCTTTTGACATTTCGAATTAAAGGTGATGGTAGTCCGTCAGATAGAAATCAGAGATGGCAGATTACTGAGGGGAGAGGAATAGGGGCTGGTGATAAGCATTTTATAGCCGTCTGCACAGAAGCCTGGGGTCGGGCTGCTCTCAGTAAGGAAGCACAGGGAACTACAGCATTCACCAAGTGGCTTTTAGATTCCACGTTCACATTTACTGACCTATTTCATTAGTCTTAGGATAGGCCTAACCTTTTAATTGCAATTCTATTTGTGGTTGTGTGTCTGCATGTGGCACAGTACATGTATGGAGTGCTTACCTGCACTTATTCAAAAGTAAATCAATAAAGCCAAAATAATTCAACAGTGTGTCATAGATGAGAAAGTTGAAGGTCTATTTGTCCTAGATTACTCATAGAAGAAATACTAAAAAATTAGCTAGAATTTTGCACCAAATTCTATCAGAAGCCAGAATCAGTGTCCACTTCTATTTAAACACAGTGAGCTTCTGTGTTTGGCTTTGTGGGCCGTGGTGTGTGACTTATGGACTGCCCCACTCTGTTGGCTGTGTAATGAAAGCAACCATTGATGGTATAGAAACAGGCAATCATGGCTGTGTGAACAAGTAGGTCTTAGGGCACTGAAAGATGAATTTCATATAACTTCTAAGCACATTAAATACATCTATTTAATTTAGCTTGTCTTGTGGATTGAACCCAGATGTTGGAAATTCTAGACAAGCCCTCTGTCACATCCTCAGCCATAAACAGTACTCTTTCAAAAGCTTCCCAGCCCTATAAAAATATGAAACAGATGGTAAGCCACAAGCTGAAGTTTGATGACCCTTGCTTTTTTTATGTGTATGAGTCATTAGGTCCCAAATCCATACAGTCAGCCAAGAGGTGCTTATTGACATAACAAAACTGATAGTGGCCACCAGGATCTCCTAGCATCCCTCAAGTCCTCCTAGCTGGCACGCCCTGTCCCTTGCCCTACTTTTCTCTAGCCCACAGGCTGAGCTGAGCTGCTCTTCCCCCAGCCTCCCTTCTCTATATATCCTAGCCATCTTGACTGTCCTGGCCTTTTTACTCCTCTTGGCCACTGCTCCTGGTTCCTCTCTCACAAGGCCTGGCTCAGGCAGAGGGAGGTCCTGTTTACTCTGGACTCTTTCAGATGCCTCTGCATCTGGCATTAGTCTCCTTCATATCTCTCTTATACCTTAAATAAACCTCTACTATAAGTAGGAGCAGTCATGTTGGCCTTTTTTTTTTTCTTCCATTCATGAATAGTTGGCAAGATTATATTTATCTGTACCACATATGTCTCTGGTGTCCATGGAGCTCAGACAAAGGTATTAGAATCCTCGGAATTGGAGCTATGGTTGGTTGTGAGCTACTGTGTGGGTTCTTGGATCTGAACCTGGGTCTTCTGTGAGAGCAGCAAGTGCTCTTAACTAGTGTACCAACTCTCTAGCTCCCAGCACCCCCTTTCTGAGGTAGAGTCTTGTTGGATAAACCAGACTAGCCTCAAACTTGAGATCCTCCTGCCTCCTAAGGGCTGGGATTATGATACAAACTACCATGCCTGGTTGGGGTCTCACTGTGAAAATGTACTAAGCTGTGTGGAACTCTGGCCTTCTAAGATTAGGTAGGTAGTACTAGGTGGCAGAATCACAAGCTCAACATAGAGAAGGAGAAAAGAAACGAGGGTAAGCTTTAGGGTAAGTTTCTGAAGGCATCTTCAGAATCAATGGTAGCTGTCAGATTGACAGGTCATAGAGCTGGGGAAGGAAAATAGATAGGTTTGGTAATTGATTAGGCATAAGGATTATGGAAGGAGTTGAAAGTTAGTTTCTAGCTTGGTGTGTTAAGATGCACAAAAGCATGGCGTGAGGGTGGAGCAGTGAACTGATAAAAGGAGGGACAGCTCGGAGCGGAGGAGCACCTGCTGGGGTGTGGGGCGGCAGAGCTTGTGGACCACGGGGACAGTGAGACTGTATCGCTAAGCTCTGGGGAATTCTCAACACTGGAATGGGAGAACACCGGATAGAAGAGAGTGGAGAGGCCAGCCTGGTATCCATAGTAAGTTCTAGGATGGCCAGAACTGTTAAACAGAGTTCTTGTCTCAAAAGACGGGGTGGGGGTGGGGGTGGCTAGAGAGAGCGTGGTGCTGAGGAAGGAAGGTGGTTTTGTCCACATAAGTCATTTGGGAAGAGAGAGTCTCAGTTGAGAAACTGTCCTATCTGTGTCTCCTGTAGGCACATCTGTGGACTTATTTTGCTGATTGATGAGGGAAGACCTGACAGGTTTGGATGGTCCAAGATTGGTCTGTTACTGTGGCCCTCCTTTGGTTCATTGATGAGAGGACTCTACAGAAGGCTCTGCAGAACTGTACCGGTCCAGCTTGGAGATCTAGCTATGGGGAGTTAGTTTATTTTAATCCTTTTCTCTAATAAGAAAGGTAGTAATGGACGTTTGGGTTCTGAAGGAAAACAAGCACTGCAGCCTCCATGTGTTTCCTGTTTGCCACCCTCCTTCCTGCTATGGTCCAGAAGAGCTGAATCACCACACGGTAGTTACCGAGGGAGGCCTACAGTTCAGATCTATGACTCAACTCCAGACCATATTCTCTCTCCTTCCATGCTCTGGCATGAGAGAATAGAAGATAATTTACCAGTTCCGAGATACACTGAGGTCAGGTTGCCACAGTGGGTAGAGCTTTCCTACTTATGCTGAAGTTTTTCCTCAGCTCTGAACAGTGGAATTCTAGGTGAGACTTGGATGACTGCCTGGCTTTACATCCCGTTTGGCCACTGACTGACCTAGGCTAAGTTACTTAGGTCTCTGTGTATCATTTAGTATAAAAGATATAAATTTTTAGCAGTCTTGGAGCATGGTTTTGTGTGCTGGTTATTGTAGATAAAGTATTTAGACTAGTACCTGGCACATAGTAGATTCTTACTGTTTTTAGCACGTAAGCAAATACCCTTTTAAACAATTGTTTTAAATACCTTGCTTTTAAATTGATAAAATGTTTCCGTGTACAACACACTTTAAATGTGCATTCATTTATGGGATGTTCATAGAGTAATTAATATATATTATTACTTACTATTAATAGTATTAGTACTATTAATAGTATTATTATATATATACAGTACTACCTTACATATTTTTTGTGGTAAGCTTTGCTTTTATATTTTATTTATTAGTAGTATCTTCCTGTGCCAGAGGACAACTTTTGGGCATGACTTCTCTCCTCTGACTGTGGAATCTGGAGGTCAGACTTAGGTCAGCAGGCTCACAATAAGTGCTTTGCCCTGACCCATCTTGCTGGCCCTTTCAGACAGTTTGGCTAAGTATGGCTGATCTAGAGCTAAACTAGAACAGTCTGACCTTGGACTGTACTTCTAAGTGGTGAGCTTCTGTGTGTCCCACCACACCCTGGATACACTTCTTTTCATAAGATATTGCCCCTGTCTGTGAGGGGTTTGCATTCCAATGGTCAAGGAGTACAAGAAGACACACTCCTGGGTATTCCTGTGGATTAACATACCTTCTCTATGTGAGTTCAGGATTGTTGTGGGTGAAGGCTGGGAGTTGAAAAGTGTAAAGTGACTTGCCCGAATAGAATAGAAGCAGAATTCCATCCAGGCCAGTGAGTGTAAGACCAAGGGTAGAAAATGTAGGAGAATAACAGTTGTGAACAGTTGTGCTGAGGGAGCACAGTGGTGAGGTGCCTCTAGTCTGCACCAGTCCAGCTCACCAAATCGATGGCTTTTCACACTGGGTTTATACATAGCTTTGAATGACCATCCTTGTAGACTCTTGTCTTTCCTTCGTTATGTGGACATGATAGATATGTTTGGACATTGATGGAGAAGAAATGTTTACTGGTTGAATGGTTCAGTGTTAACTCTGTAGATGGTCAACCTGCAGTTGAGAGGGGGTTACTTGAAGCAGCTGTCACTTTTCTCTGTTGTGGGTTTTGTTGTTTCTGTTTTTGAGAAAAGGTCTTACTATAGAGCCCTGGCTGGCTTGGAACTCAATATGGGCACTCTTGGTTTCCTAGGTTTCAGATGTGTGCTGCTGTACCTTGATGTGGAATTTTTTTTTTTTTTTTTTTTTGGTTCTTTTTTTTCGGAGCTGGGGACCGAACCCAGGGCCTTGCGCTTCCTAGGTAAGCGCTCTACCACTGAGCTAAATCCCCAGCCCCTTGATGTGGAATTTTTACATTGACAGATTAACACACATGTGGTATTCTTTGCTGTATTACACACCTTGAACACAGCATTTTACCCTGTTTGGTGGTGAGTGCTCTGCAGTTCTAGGATAGAGTAGAAGCTCATGGATGTGTGAGTCATGAACTTGACCTTACAAGCCCAGATCTTTGGCTAGGACAAGCCTATGTATGTATGGTGTGCAAGGTGTGGGTATCATTCCTCAGTTACCTTAATTTTGGAGACATAACCTGGACCTCACTAGCGATTTGGCTAGCAATTCTTGTTTGTGGTGGTGTGTGCTGCTGTTACTTGTTTGGGGATTTTTTTTGTGCCTGTAGATCAGGGTGTCCTCCATTGCTGCACTCCTGCCACTGCTTCCCAAGTGCTGGGCTCACAGGAGAGAGGTACAGCTTCTTAGCAGTTTTTTCTGGCTGGTTGTACACACTTGGTTTATGTACATACTTAGTTTATATATCGTTTCGTCCTCCATGTTCCCTTTAAATGATACCTAGGTCCACAGATTTATTTTTAGAAAGGATATTTTATATAGGTGCTAAATATTTTACAACACTTCTATCACACCAATAATGTTTGGTTGCCTAAGTGAGCCCTGGTGACACACTGTCTCCCCTCGTGGTCACTGATGTGAATCTCTTGGAGCCATTCTTTCACAGTGCTTAGAGATGTTGGGTTTCTTATTACTTTTCTGTAATAAATTTTCTGGAAGTTTTCTATAAATAAATCTTATTCTCATTTTTAAAAAAAGAAATAACCAGAAACCCTACTAAAGAAAAACGAAATATTGTTTAATGTCTTTCTGGGCTAAAGAGATGGCTCAGCTGTTAAGAGTACTTGTTACCTGCCCTTCTAGAGGACCTGAGGTCAATTCCCAGCATGCATGTCAGGCTGCTTGTGTCTATAACTACAGCTCCAGGGATCCAGAGAGAGCCCTCTTGCTTCTGCAGGCACCCAGACACAAAGACACAGAAAAACAAAAACAGTGTCTTTCATAATATTAATGCTCAGCCTGGGGCGCAGTCAGTAGTAGTCCGAGTTGCTGCCAGCATTATCTCCAAGGACCAACTCAAGGCCATCACATTCCAAACTGTTGCATTGCTGGTGATGTGTGTATTAAAGCCTAAAGAAATACTCAGTATCTATATGTAAAATGGAGTTAGTACCTATGTTCAAAAGAAGTACAAAGTTGGTTTTTTTCTGTTGATACATTTGGAAGTCATGTGAAAGGTAGGGAGTTCCAGTTGTCATCACACTGCAGGCATTGACTAACTGGCAGCCACTTCCCGAATTCTAGGCAAGAAGCACTGTGACAGCCATGCTTTCATAGCACCTCTTAGGAACAAATATCACCCACAGCACTAACCACTGGTCAAGTGAGGGTAGTAAGATAGGAAGCACGGTGACTTTTATAAATAAACATTTTATAGGAACTTTAAAAACCATGTTTTGCTACTATTTTATACCTTAAAATCCCAAGAGACTCCTTAATTTTTTAGTTATATTTTTGTTACTTTTTTTAATATGTAGTGGTGTACATGGAGGTCAGAGGACAATATGCGGTTCTCTCCTATGTGGGTTCCCTGACTCAAACTCAAATCATTACTGAGCCACCTCAGCAGCTTACATTTAAGAGGTATTGCGCACGTGTGCCTGCGTGCGTGCGTGCGTGCGTGCGTGCGTGCGTGTGTGTGTGTGTGTGTGTGTGTGTGACAGTAGCACACACAATGAAGATCAGCGCACAACTTGCATGCATTGATTCTCCTCTTCTTCCACCACATGCTTCCCAGATATTAGCTGAGTCTGTCAGGCTTGGCTGAAGCTCCTTTACTTACTGAGCTGTCTCATCAGACCCCAACTAACTTAATTTGTAATTTTGTGTGTGTGTGTGTGTGTGTGTGTGTGTGTGTGTGTGTATACGTGTACGTGTACACACACATGCACATGTGCCACACCAGAAAACAGCTTTCTGGGAGTCCGTTCTCTCATTGTATCACCTGAATCTGGAAGGTCAAACCCAGGTCTTCAGGACGGACAAGTCTCTCTACCTGCTGGCCACCTTGCCAGTTCTGGGGTTTGTTGTTGTTCGGTCAGGTTTTTTCAGATGGGCTTTAGCCAAGGCATGTAGCCAAGAACTTTTAATCACTGAGATTACATACATACGTGGACTACTGTGCTCAGCCTGCACTTAGGATTTCTTCAAGCCTCAAAAAGCCAGTGAGTGCTATGTTTGAGAGGGGTTTTGGTTTGTTTTTAATTAAGACAGAAAAAGCAAAGCAATTTTGAGGGAATGACTTGCAGAAGGCAAGGAGGTGGGAAGGTAGAAGATACAAGAGGGGTCTGGAGAATGAATCAGAAGGCATGAGACCCTTATGCTGCAAGCAGAACTTCGAGGGACCTTTTCAGAGAAGCATCAAACTTTGTGGTCTGTTTCCTGTGAGTACTTAGAATTGAATGTTGCTTCTATGTTAGTTAACAGAAGTATCTGGCCTTGATCTGTAGCATAAAATACAGTGTAAGAAATTTTATGGTGCTTATAAAATAAGCACATAATAGAAATAAAGTTGTAGGATAATCACCGTATTTACATATAGTTTGAATATCCCTTCCAGTTTAAAGAAGTTGTGGTCTAGCTTGCAGATGTGCACTGCTGACACACAGAGGGACTTTGCCCATGGCATCACTGTATCCAGTTACTTCTAGACAGTAAAAGAGTTACCATTTACAAAGCACTTTCCCTTCTAGAATCTGTAGCTCTGTGACTCTCTAGCTCTTTGGTGTTTCTTCTTATTTTATTTTTGTTTTTAAGAGACAGGGTCTGACTATGTAACCCAGCTAGCCTATCCCTAATTCAAGTTCCTTCTGCCTCAATAGCCCATTTTTTTTTTGTGCTTTGTGAAGCAGAATGACTTTTTAAAATTTTTTCAGCCAAAACACTTTTTTTTTTTTTTTGGTTCTTTTGTTTTTGTTTTTGTTTTTTTTTTTCAGAGATGGGGACCGAACCCACCAGGGCCTTGCACTTCCTAGGCAAGCGCTCTACCACTGAGCTAAATCCCCAACCCAGGTCAAAACACATTTATTTCAGTAGATGGAGATGTTTACCATAGTTTACTGCATAACTACTAATGTAGTAAAAAGATTGAGTTAATGAGGTGAGTTAACTATTTCAAATGTTGTTAAAATAAGTGAGGCACTGTCTTCTAAACAAGTTAAAGACTTCTCACTTGTAGATCTCAAGCAGAACTATAAAAGAAATCTTTAATAAAAAATGATTTGAGGGGGGCTTGGTGTTGGTTAGTATCTTCACACATTGCACTTCATGTAGTGAGATGGGGTCTCACTGCATGGCTCTGGCTATGATGGAACTTACTAGGTGGACCAGACTGGACTTGAACTCATAGAGATCCTCCTGCCTCTGCTCATGCATATCTGTAACTTCAGTTTAAGGGTTATTGGGGTCAGTAGCCAGACAAACTCTGCGGCCTTGCTAGCTTAGCCACAATGGTTCAAACTCTAAATAGTGAGAGACTGTTGTTGTAAAAATATATAAAATAGAAAGGAGTAACGGTGTGTCTTTTTCCCTACTTGGTCTGCGCCGCGGTGTCCCAAGATATCTGCTAGATATCTTGGCGGAAACACATCCCAGCCTCACTTTCCTACACTCAAACCCCCACATAAAAGAACATACAACACAATAATATTTGACCCAATTGGTAAGATATAATTGCCCACTTAAACATACAAAGCCCGGTACCATCCATCCCTTGAGAACATTAATAACAACCTGTAAATACACAGAGCAGAATCTTAACATCACCTGCCATCTTGTCCTGCCAAGGCTTCTCTCTCTCTCTCCCTCCTGTCTCTTCCTCTCTCCTAGTCTCCTCCTCTTCCTTCAAACTTCTCTCCAGCCCATCCTTCCTTCTCATCCAATGACAGGCCTCCTTCTATCCTGTACCTGCCCCTCACCTGTACTTTACAAATTCAATGGAGAGGTGGTTCTGGTGAAGTCACCTGAGTCCTGAGTACGTGACTAGGCAGCTGTCCTTGGGGCAGTGGAATTATCATCAAAATACAGTAACTTCAGGGCAAACCACAACAAGAGACTATCTCAAAAAATAAGGTGATAGATCTTTAATTTCATCATCTAGGAGGGCAGAGATAGGCAGATCTCTGTGGTTTTGAGGCCAGCCTGGTCTACATAGTAAGTTCTGTGATAGCTAGGGCTACATAGAGAAACCCTGCCCCCAAAATACATGGGTGGCTGGATGGGTGGGGTGGTGAGCCTCCATATGTGTATACAGGCAGCACATTGCACGTTTTCAGAGAAACATCTTCATTGTCACATGAAACAAAAGCTTCACCAGTTTCCTGTGTGTCCTACTCTGTTCAAGTTGACACCTGAAGTTGGCCATCGCAGTGGAATATCTAAAAACAAATGCTCACGGGAACTGGAAGTAATGTTTGTGTTTTTATAAAAGATAGAAGTAACGTACACCAGCTGTGTGCAAATGCCCAAGGATGCCAGAGGGTATTCACTCCCTCCCCACAATCAAACTGGAGTTAGATAAGTGGTTCCAACCCTGTTTGTGAGCTGCCTGGGGTGAGCCCCCGGTGTGAGCTCTGGGAACTAAACTCTGCTCCTGCAAGAGCAATAAGCATTCATGACCACAGAGTCTTCTCCCCAGCCCCTATGTTTAAGTGATTTTAAAGTTCTAATTTTATTTATGCTTTTAGTGATTGTTTCCTCCTGCAGATTTATTTTGTTTTGCATGTGTTTTGCCTGAATGTACAAATGCACGGTTCTTTGTTGCATTTCCTATGCATTCCAAGACTCTTGGCCACTTGGGCACTTGGCTCAGCATGTGCTGGTATACCCTCAGCCACTGAGAACCTCCCGCGGTTTCACCTGTGGGAACTACAATGATTGGCGCTGCTACTTTTGGAGGCCTTGTGTTCTCCCCCAGCTGAGAGAATTGATTACATCATTGCATGTACAAATTGCCATTTTCCTAGTGCTGATGGATCTGCTTCAGTTAGCTTTGTCCCGTTTTCACAGGATTCATAATTCCGAACTGATTAATTCATTTGGCCTCTGGTTTAGATGGAACCTGTTTCCCCTAAATATGTAGAAATTCTTTCAAAGCAAGTTTAAGTTTTAAGTTTGTTCTTTTTCTATTTTGAAGATAGGGTTTCTCTATATAGCTCTGCTTGTCCTGGAACTCAGAGGTTCATCTCTCTCTGCCTCCTGAGTGCTGGGATTAAAAGTGTGGACAACCACACTGGCCTAAGTTTGTCTTCCGATGATGATGGTGGTGATGATTGTGATGATTGTGGGGAGAGAGCTAATACCCTCTGGCATCCTTGGGCATTTGCACACAGCTGGTGTACATTATGCCTATTTCTATTTTTTACATCATCATCATCATCATTGTGGCAGCAGTAGCAGTAGTTGTAATATGGGTGTTGTATGCCTGTGAATATTCTTTGTACACCATATGCCTGCAGTACCCACAGATAACAGAAGAAGGCATTGATTTGGATCCTCTGGGACTGGAGTTAAGCACTCATGGTTGTAAGCCACCATGGTGGTTTTGGGAATCAGACAGGTACTCTGCTGTTAACTGTTGAGTCACCTCTCCAACCCTGTCTTTTAAAGCTTGAGGAAGGGCAATTCTGTTCCAACTTAAAACAGGACCGTACAGGTTAGGTAAAAATTCTTGCAGCTGCTAAGAGAAGAGGTGGGGGGAAAGTCATGCCTTTTAAGGTAGGTGCGAGATGCAATAGAGACTGCTTGTTAAGACACAAAAGCATCATGAGTGGAAGTGGGCTATTGGCTTCATGTAGGTTAGATTGGACTCTGTGGTTGAACTAGTCTTGAAGTCCTGATTTCCTGCTTCAGCCTTCCTCATTTTTTGGTAACAAACAGATACTGACTCAATTGTAAAAGAATTATCTTTTAAACTAAGTGTCGTCCTCTTTGCTTATTTTCTTAAAGTACATTCTTCAGTTAATATATAGCTCTCACTCAGCTTCACTTGTTGTCAACATTTTAACATTAACTTGGCACAGTTGTCAAGATGAAGAGATGAGGCTGGGTGTGGGGCTCAGTGATAGAGCACCTGCTTAGTGTGTGCAGGACCCTGGGGTCAATCCCCAGCACAGAAATAGAAGGTAAATGCCCTATAAACCACAACTGATAAACCAACATTGTTGCTGACAAACTCCAGGCTAGGATTTAGGATTCTACCTATCCAGATCTCTCTCTCTCTCTCTCTCTCTCTCTCTCTCTCTCTCTCTCACACACACACACACACACACACACACACACACACACACACACACACACAAAAGATCCAGGATGTTAATGTTGCTTGGTTTTGAACTTGATGCAGTTCTCGTATCCCCCTAGTACTGCTCCTAGCTCTTATGCCTAACCCTAAGCTCTTATGCTTAAGACACAGGCAATGAGGTCTCTGTTTTAGGTTACAGGCTTGCTCTACACCACACACACACACACACACACACACACACACACTTGTTTCTTAAAAACAGAAGTGGAATAGACCAAATAATTAATGAAAAATGCAGCAAGAGAAAAATGAAGAATTCAGGAGTTGCTCCCACAGACTCATTCCCAGAACTGAGTAGACAGTTGCAGGAGAATCACAGCGGTTGTGGTTGTATCTGCATTGAGGCTGGTCTTCCCATCTAATGTTCATCTTCCTGCTAGTGTCCTTTCCTCAGCAGCAAAAGAAATGTACAGGGCAGTAAGAATAGTAGAAAGCCAGTACTTGCCCGGTTGTGGTGGTGCATGCTTTTAATCCAGGACTAGGGAGGCAGAAGCAGGGGCTTTCTTGAGTTCCAGGACAGCCAGGGCTACAGAGAGAAGCCCTGTCTCAAAAAACAAAAACTAATGCTCCCTTGCTTTAAACAGACAACTGACCCACCTTACAGATTTATATACCTAAAGAGAACTCTAAAACACGGTCAGTAACAAGTAGGGTTCCCCTGAACTTTTCCGTCTTTAGTCTTCTTGTACCTTATAAATGAGAGGTACCTGACAGAGATCTCTGCTAGAGACCAGAGAGGAGGGGTCTGATACAGCACTGTGCCATGGAGGTGACTGGGCAGGTGAAACAGTATGGCAAATTTGTAACCATAAGAAGGCTAAAAAGAAGTCTGCTAACAGGGCATGCTGCTATGTGGAGTTAGCTTGTGGGAGGTGGTGAAGGTGTACATTGACCAGAGTGCGGGCAGTGGGCAAGGCTGTTCAGAGATGTCCAAAACCGGATGGGTTGCAAGGCACAGGCCCTTCACTCTGTTTCACTTCTCTGTTCTTTCCTGGACTGTTTGTTATTGGGGTTCTCATGAGCTTTGCTTGAACTTGATCTTTTTATGAATGAAAACAAATCAGAAAACTGTAGCACTTGATATTTCTCTTATCAAGAAAGTATTTGAATGACATTCTTTCTCTTCATTAATGCTTGGTTCCGATTTGTACTTTGCTCTTATGGATGGTTTCAGTTTGCCTGTATTGTGTAGAAAGGCCTTGCCTACCAAGATGTAATAAAAATACTCTCATATATTTGAAATTTTTTATTAAAAAAGCACTTTTAATTGTGAAAAAATATACGCCTTTTGAGTGTAGCATTTATACTTATATATGAGAAATATGTCTTGCATTGGAAGGAATGTCTAGAAGGGTATATATTTTAAAAAGAATAAACTGGATGTGCTAGTGGACACCTGAGTTCAAGGATAGCCTGATCTACATAGTGAGTTCCAGGCCAGACTTTGTCTCCAAAACCAAATTAATGCCAAGGGGCAGAGGGATAAAACAAATATCCTCGGATCTAAGTATTTCCATCAAAGAGCCTCTCGTGGTCCACTTCCTAGCCATGAGCTTAAATACTAGCTCTCTGCTAAGATATCACAGTTAAGCCCACCCCACTTCCAGGGAGAAAAAGGACAGTTATACTCTTAGATGCTGCTGGGAGAAGGAACCACAGCAGTTTACCCTCAGTCTCCTTGGGAGCGTCTTATTCTTTGAAGTCCTTGCACAAGACCTTGGAAGCTCAGGCCCCACCACTGAGGGAGAAGGATTTGGTTGGACTGGAGTTTGGCTGGGCTTTCATTGGCTGGATTTGTAGGCTGTAGTCAGGAGGTGACTGTTCACTGTGGCCCACTTCCACCTCCCAGGTCAAAGCAGGACACTTCCTTGGAGCAGAGTCCTCTCTCTCCTAGAGGCAGTGTGGGGACTTCATCAGTGAACAGGGGAAACCAACCAAGTCCAGATTAATTAGACCTGTGTCACATTCTCTGGACTCTATTCTATCTATATTCAGGTTAAAGAGAATATATACATTATATGTGCACACAAATACTGTGTATAATCACTTTTAAAAATCTGAGTTAATTGTAATCACATGTAGTTATGAAAATGCACAAGGATCTCAGTAACTGAGCAGTGGTACAGTATTAAAAATACTGTGGTGTCTCACACCTTCAATCCCAGGAGGCAGAGTTTGAGGCCAGCCAGGTCTACAGAGTTCCAGGACTACACAGAGACACCCTGTCCCCGAAGAGCAAAACAAGAACTATGCTAATACATTGGTGCAGTGAGAGTGCAGAACATTTCCAAGGCTGTGAGGAGTGTGTTGCTCTTGAATAAACACCCAATGGCCTTCCTCTCTCACTGTTCCCCCGGTCACTTCCTTTTATGTGATTGTCTTGTACATATGAAATTGACATGAACATTAAATTAACAAGTTCACATGCCCCTGTGTTTAGAGGAAATACACCAGGTTTCCTAGGAGCCTCTGGCTAAAACCTTTTCATCAAGGATTGCTCTATAGCTTTTTTATGTCCTTATCTGTTGAAATATAAGTAATTAAAGTTACATCCTAAGAAAATATTATAAACATATAGATCACAGTGAGTAGACTGTCGTCAGATTGGCCAGCATGAGTCAGCAGCACTGTAACTCATGACTGAGCTGTGCCTTTTTCATATGTTAGGAGCACCGAGCAACACTTCAACTTTGCTCATAGGGCCACTTTAGCAGAATCACCAATACAGAGTGCAAATGATTTTTTTTAAAGGGAATCATGGCATATCCTAGAAGAAAAAGTACCCTGGTTTGCAGTGTGAATGGCGAAACAAAAAGGCAGAACATCACCTTGTTTGAATTGAGCCAGAGACCTGAGCTCTCTCATCGCAAACTTTTAAGCTACTCCAGGTGTCTGCCATTGACTATGTGTTACCATAATTGACGTGTGCTTGTGCATACATGTAAAGAAAGCCAGTCTATCTAGAATGCTTACTGAAGTAAACTGAGGCAGTTAATAGGATGGGGTATAGAGGACATTGAGGGTTCCGATAATGTTTGTTACTGCATCTAGACCATTCCTTACACTGGGTCTGTTTACCTTGTGAAGACGAAGCTGCACTTTTGATTTGTGTCTGTTCCTGTTGGTTACGCCGTAGTAAACGCTATAATTCTGCCATGGCCGTGGGATCTGGGTAAAGAATATCATCACTCTGGGTCAGACTTTGGTTTTTGTCTTCTTGCTTGGTTTCTGGTGGTGGGGAATGAGGGTATGGCCTCATATGTTGTAGACAAAGTGCTCTGCCACTGAGCTCCATCCTCCGGCCCTGAGTCTGCCTCTGCTCCCACGTGGAACTGTAACCTGACATGTGGCTGTCACCTGCTACTTCCCTGTCTTCTGGTATTTTCATTGCTGATCTTTTGGATGGGATCTAGTGGTCTCTACCTCCTGCTCTATTACTCACCTCAATCCCCTGGAGCTGAAGTTAAAGGAAGCTGTGAGGTGCCTACAGTGGGTACAGGAAACTGAACTTGGGTCCTCTAGAAGAGCAGTCTTAACCGCTGTGCGCAGGCAGTCCTCACACTGTCTAGTCTTCCTAGCATTCCTAGCTCACGTGTGCTTGGAAGAGCTACTCAGTGACCAGCAAACTTGACTCGTTTCTACAAGAATCAAACAAGTATGAGGTTCAGAGTCCAATTCTGGGGACCCAAAACAAAAAACAACCATAGTTTTAATGAATAAGTTTGCCAGGTCAACTGTGTTGCCCATTTATGCCTCATTGTAAATCAGTTCTCCTGTCACCAAAAGTCGTCTCTTGCTCTAATACAGGCTTGGTTGCCTGGCTCCATCCCCACCACCATAGAAACAAAGCTTCAGAGCAGGGGTGGAGATGCACGTTAATCCCTGCACAGGGGAGGCGGGGCAGAAGGCTCTCTTAGCCTGAGGCCAGCCTGGGCTCCACAGTGAGACCCTGTCTAGGAAAAAAACAACTGAACAAACAAAAAACAGAAACAAAAGCTTCTTAAGAATTCCTCCAGGCTGAGATGAGGCAGTGTGTCTCCCCAGTATTGATGAGACAGTTTAACCACAGGCCAGTACTGTCCTGCACGTACAGCTGACTGTACTCAGTGCTCTTGTGTTGGTTTGTGATACAGGGGATTGAACCTGGCCTTCTGCGTGCTGTGAGGTGCTCTTCCACTCAGGTTGCACCCTGTCTTGATCTGTTGGCTGTTCTTTCTCAGCTTATCCCTTTTTGCTGCTGGTATTGGATTTTTGCCTACATGATTTAGTATGTCTTCTACATTTGTACATAACCATACACAGTGACGTAGTATTGTTGTGTGTTTTAAATTTTACTTGGAGTGGAGGCTGGAGAGATGGCTCAGTTTTGGTAAACGCCTGTCTGCCTTGCAAGCACAAGGGCCTGAGTTTGAATCCCTGGCACCTGTAAAAGATGATCCTGGCTGGGGTTGGTGTCAGGGTGAGAGACTGGTGGGTCTCCCTTGTGGTTTGCCCTGGAGTTATCTGTATTTTGATGCTAATTCCACTGCCCCAAGGACAGCTGCCTAGTCACATACTCAGGACTCAGGTGACTTCACCAGAACCTTCTCCCCGCTGAATTTGTAAAGTACAGGTGAGGGCAGGTACAGGATAGAAGGAGGCCTGTCATTGGATGAGATGGAAGGATGGGTGGGAGAGAAGTTTGAAGGAAGAGGAGGAGACTGGAACAGAAAGGAGGAGGAGACAGGAGGGAGAGGGAGAGAAGCCATGGCAGACAGGACAATATGGCAAGTGATGTTAAGATTCCACGCTGTACCTTTACAGGTTGTTACGAATATTTTTAAGGGATGGATGTGTATTGGGCTTCATATGTTTAGGTGGGCAAATATATCATCAATTGGGCCAAAGGTTAGTTATTGTGTTGTGTGTTCTTGTATGTGACGGTTTGAATGTAGGAGAGTGTGTGGCGGCTGCTCTGGGCCACCACAGAGTTGGGATGTGTGTTTCTGGCATGGAAACCTGCCTTGGGAACTGGATGGGTAGAGAGATTGCTGCCAGGCTCAGAGAGAGGCCTTCAGCAGTATGATATGGGATGGAGCAAAGCAGGTGAGAGGCTTTGCTGACTGAGAATTAAGATATCCAGCAGATATCTTGGGACACTGCAGTGCCGGACCTAGAGCGGGTTCTAGACTTTTATTTTTTATATTTTTACAACAACAGATCTCTAATGCACCGTGCGTTTATTCATGGACCTTGTCTTTTTTTTTTTTTTTTTTTTAAGGGGTGGGTGGGGTGCTGGAGAGATGACTCAATAGTTAGGAGCATTGACTGCTCTTCCAGAGGTCCTGAGTTCAATTTCTAGCAAGCACATGGTGGCTCACAACCATCTGTAATAGGACCAGATGCCTTCTTTTGTGTGTCTGAAGACAACTGCAGTGTACTCATATAAATAAAATAAATAAATCTTTTATTAAAAAAAGTGGATTGGTCATTGAGGTAGGCCTCTGACCTCCACATGCCCCACCACCACCACCAAATTTATATATCTTCGTGGTGGTAGCTGGTTAGTTTGAAGTGTTGTTTTTAGTTCTTTGGGTTTGTTGGCTTTGTTTTTATTATTTTTAAGACAAGCTTTCTTTATGCAGCCCTGACTTATAGACCAGGCTATCCTTGAACAGTGCAGAGATCACTATAAATGTGTCCTTTACTCTGCATGTGTTGGGGTATAGTGTTTCAAAATTCAGCTACATGCTAATGTCAGGGCCATGAGTTATTGGTTCCCATGCTGAACAGGTCCTTACAGACTTCTTTATATGTTTGAAAAGACGAAAGCTAAAAGGCTATATATTCAAAAACTGTATTGATTGTTATTAGGCAGTGATCTGTCTGCAGGGTTGAGGCCAGATGAGAAAACTTTAGATGAAGAAGACAGTGGGACTGGAGAGATGGCTCAACAGTTCAGAACTGAATTCTCTTCGAGAGGACCCAAGTTCAAGCTCCAGCACAGCATAGTGGCTCACAACTACCTCCAAGATCTGACACCCTCACACAGGCACACAGGCAAAACACTATCAGAAGGTGCTGTAGGAAGAGCTGGCTCTGTCTGCAATCATCATCCTGTGAAAGGCATCTTCTATAAGCACCAACCTCGGGAAATTCTTAACTAGGCTGATGGATCAGGCTTTTAACCTCAGCTGTTCAGAGCCTGAGGCAGGAGGCTTATGTTCGTGACTTACCTGGGTCAAAATGTTCATACATAGTGTACTTTAATCATGGTCACTCTCCTGCTGCCCTCCCCGCCCCATCTCTTCCTCTTCTAGAATGCTACCATAAGGTTGTTTCTCAAGAAGTGGAAGTGGAGAGAACTGACTTGAAAGCTGTCCTCTGACCTCCAATATGTGCTGTGGCACAAAACCCAACACAGACACACAGACAGACACATATGCACATACAATAACACCCTTGAAAAGCCAACTGCATGCAGTTTCCTGATCCCTGCAGCTCCCTGAGGAATACACATAAATTAATATTTTAAAAAAGAGAGACCCTGAAGTATTTTCTCCTTTTGCAAGACAGTTTTTATTGTTTATCTTATTTTACTTTATTTCCTTCATAATTCCTTAGCTAGAAATGGGGAAAGCTTTCTGCTCCTGACTCTGCATGTGAAACAGTATAAAATTTGTCTTAGATTCCTTAAGCAGAATCACCTGCACACCTGTTGGGTCTTATGCCACAGCACACTTTGGAGGTCAGAGGATAACTTTCAAAAATCAATTCTCTCTACCATGGGTTCCAGAGATTAAACTCAGGTTGTCAGGCATGAAAGGCAAGGCAAGTGCTCTGACCTGCTCAGCCGTCTCCTTGTTCAGGGTTGCACTCTTTTTCAGTTGTCTAAATGCAAAGATCCTCTTGGAAGATGGCCTTTACCATTATAGTGTTTTTAGTAGCATTTTCGCAGTGAGGTTCTGAATATTCCGGTTTTTTTTTTTGTTTTGTTTTGTTTTGTTTTTTGTTTTTTGTTTTTTTGTTCTTTGTTTTTTTCAGAGCTGGGGACCGAACCCAGGGCCTTGCGCTTGCTAGGCAAGTGCTCTACCACTGAGCTAAATCCCCAACCCCAATATTCAGTTTATTGTATGGCATAATAAGCTTCCTTTTAAGAAAAGTCACACTTGGAACGATACATAGGCCTTATAGAGATAATACTGATTAACAACCTGGAGTTTTCACTTTAAAACGCTGTGGACAAATCTCTGTGATTCCAGCAAAGGCCAGCCAGGGTTACATTATGAGAATCTGTCTCAAAAAACAAAGGACCTGCTGGAGAGATGAGGGCTTAGCAGTTAAGAATTCTTGCTACTGCTCTTTCTGAGGATGTAAGTTTGATTCCCAGTACCCATGTAGGTGGTTTACAATCAGTCTTTTGTAACTCTTACTCTAACTCAAGGGGATCTGATATTTGGGACAGTGGTTATTTTGATGCCCATAATTTAAAAATGATAAAAATTTTGAAAGCCACAATAACTGTAAGCAAAAAAAGAAGAAAACAAAATACAAACACCCCCCCCCTTTTTTTAAAGATTTATTTATTTCATGTAATGAGCACCCTGTTGCTGACACAACAGAAGAGGGAATCAGATCCCATTACAGATGGTTGTAGCTACCATGTGGTTGCTGGGAATTGAACTCAGGACCTCTGGAAGAGCAGACAGTGCTCTTAACCACCGAGCCATTTCTCCAGCACCATCTTTTTGTGGATATGTGTACAGCTGCCCACAGAGGCCAGAACAGCATGTTGGATGTCTTGGTGCAGAAATCCCTGGAGTTGGTTAAAGGCAGTTGTGAGCCACCTGATGAGAGTGGTGGGAAATGAGCTTAGGGTTTCCTGAAGAAAAAGCAAGAGTGAGGGTGGGAGTAGGTGGGTGGTGGTCTGCCCTGCCCTGCCTTATTTGTCATCCCCAAACCCCACCCCCCACCCCGGTCTTAAAGAGTTTTGATGCTGTAAAGAGACACTATGACCATGGTAATTCTTATAAGGAGAACTTTTAGTTGGGTCTGGAGTACAGTTTCAGAGGTTTAGTCCATCCATTATCATGGCCGGAAGCCCAGCTTGCAGGCAGACATGGTGCTGGAGAAGGAGTGGAGAATTCTACATCTTGATCTGCAGACAACAGAAGGAGACTGTGCCACACTGGGCATAGCTTGAGCATAGAAGATCTCAAAGCCCACCCCCACAGTGACACACTTCTTCCAACAAAGGCACCTCCTAATGCCATTCCCTATGGGCCAAGCATTCAAATGTGAGTTTATAGAACCATACCTATTCAAACCACCATACCCCAGTTCCATGAATCTAATAGACGTGGCCTATATATTAGTCAACATGACATAATATGTGACAAAATGCAGCAGTTTGGATGAAAATGGCCTCTGTAGGCTCATGTTTGCATGTTTGGTGAAGTGCTTGGATTAGGAGGTGTGTAGCCTTTTTGGAAAAGGTGTATCATTGAATGTGGCAGGGTGGCCTTTGAAGTTAAAAAAAAAAAAAAAAAAGCCCTTGCCCAGTGACACCCTTCCTACCTGCCTGCAGGTCTTTCTGAGGATCAGGATGTTAAGCTCTCGGCTACTCTGAACCACCACCTCTGTGCTCTACATAGGTGCCTCTGAGACTGTGAGCAAGCCCCCAGTTAGTGCTTTTATTTATGAGCATTGCATTGGATCTGGGGGTGGTATCATATGCCTTTAATCCTAGCATTCAGGAAGCAGAGGCAGGCAAACCTTGAGTTTGAGAGAAAGAGTTCCAGGTTGGCCAGAGCTACACTGTGAAACCCTGTCTTTAAAAAAAAAAAAAAGGAAAAGATACTAACGTTTCCTTGATCGTTGTATCTTCACAGCATAGAACAGGTCTGCATTACTTCTGCAGCTCATTCACTATCTCTCTAGCACTGGTATTTAGCTTTGCAGTGCCATGGCTGTCTGCTCCTCCTCCTGCTGTTTCTGACCTTGCCTTCTCATCTTCAATGCATGTGTAATTATTGGGCCTCTGTTATGTTAAGTGGCCTGGTTTGTCTATACTCCCTTCTTCTCCCCCCACCCCCGTGTATTTGTGTGGTTTGTGTATACATACATGTTTGCATGTGTGCTGGTGCAAATACAACATATGTAGAAGCCAGAGGTCAACCTCAGGTATCTTCTTCAGTCTCTTCCCCACCTTCTCACTGATTGGCTGGCTACTGGCTTCTAGCAAACGATCCTCCTGAGAGTGAGTGCACTCACTGCTCTCTATCTGGGTGCCAGAGATCTGAACTCAGGTACTTCTTGTGCCAGCTCCCTAGCCCCTAACATTTTTTAAAATTGTGTTTAAAATCTTTTAATGTCTTTGAATACATTTTTACTAATTTGGTTCATAAAGGCTTTCTGTCTTTGATTAGATTTATTCATAAGCTTTTTTTTAATGGCCTGCCTTTTATTGTGGCACTAAGTATATTCACACTCTTGTCGTGATCATTAGCCATCTTTAGAATTTTCCCATCATCCCAAACTGGCACTCCACCCAGTAGACAGACACTCCCTATCTTCCCTTCCCCACCTCCATTTATCCAGCCCTTGATAAACAACTGTCTTCTTTCTCTGTGAATTTGACTAGTGTAGGTAGAATCATAAATTGCTTTTTTTTTTTCAATGCCTTTCTATTTTGGAGTGAAAAAAAATACCATTAATGTTAAGCTGCCATTGTCTTGTTTGTTTGTTTGTTTGTTTGTTGTTTTGAGGCAAAGTTTCTCTATGTAGCCCTCAGTGCCCTGGAATTGTAGACCAGGCTGCCCTCACAGAAATCCACCTGCCTCTGCCTTCCAAGTGCTGGGACTAAAGTATGCAGCACCACTCACCTCCTAGCTAAAGTGTCTTCTTTCTTATCTAGCACACTGGCCCAGGAGTTCATTTTGAGTTCAGCTATATATATGAGCTTTTTACATAAACAAATATATCATGGTTTCATTTTGAGTTCAGCTATATGAGCTTTCTGCATAAAGAAATGTATCACATGCAAATACAGGCATTTTCTATTGTTAATCCTGCCCTTTGACTTTTCAGTTAAAATTTTTAAGAATCATTTTACTATCTGCCTCTTGAAGTACCACCTATTTCCCTATATCCCACCCCCTTTAGGTAGGGTCTCCCCTTGTGGCCTTGGCTGGCCTGGAATTCACTGTATAGACCAGGTTGACTTCACACTCAGAGTGCCCACAGTGCACTTTGTTTAAACATACTAAGAATCCTTGTACACCTTTAATCCCTGCACTCTAGAAGCAGAGGCAAGTGGATCTCAGTGAGTTCAAAGTCAGCCAAGGTCCAGCTACACAGTCAGACCCTGTCCTCACTCTTTGTTATTTAGGAGTTCAAAAAAGTTGGTGCATATCTATAAACATATAATCCCAGCACCTTGGAGGCTGAGGCAGGAGGATCATGAATTCAAGACCAGCTTGGGCTTCCTAGTGAGACACTATGTAAAACAAAACCGAAGAATTGGTATTTAAGTATTTGCTATCTGTTTCTGATATGAACTTACAATATGGTTGTGGTGTGTCTTTGTGTGTGTTATAGTTTAAATGTACTTAGTTCTTAGGATTTTATACCTGCCAGATACTTGGTGGCATTTTGAGCCATATGGGCTGTGAACTTATAGAAAAAGCATGTAATTACACCTTTTTCTGGGATCACAAGCTACTTTGAACAAGGGCTTTTACATTCTTGAAATATTTGGAGACACCCCTCATCCCCATAGCATCTCACTGTCTAGTGACCTATGAACTCTTAATTTTGCTCCAACCACGCACAACTTGAGGTCATCTTCATTAGGATTGACCTTTCTAAATAAGGAGTTTACCGTACTTCGAGGATTGCTTGTTTCACATGTTTTTGCTGGTCATGTTTGAAAGGCTATCTGGGCCAAATGAGCCTTTGAGCATTTACACAGTTGATGTAGTAAGTAACCTTTTCTAGCTGCTAATTGAAGGTGCTTCTTCTTGTTTTATAGGTGTCAGCTGTGATGCATGTTTAAAAGGAAATTTTCGAGGTCGCAGATATAAGTGTTTAATTTGCTACGATTACGATCTTTGTGCATCTTGTTATGAAAGCGGGGCAACGACAACAAGGCATACAACTGACCACCCGATGCAGTGCATATTGACAAGGGTAGATTTTGGTAAGTCCATTTATCATTCAAGGGCTTTCTATGGTTATGAAAAAGCAAAACATCCTGAAACTATCCCCATAAGCCTATCCAAGGGTCCAAAGTCATTCAAACTAAAACCATCTTCCCTGTGTCCCTTCTTCTGTCTCTTGGTTATAGTTTTCTTAAGAAGCCCTTTGAAAAAAATCCACAGTGGTGAAGGATTAGGTAGAGCTTCTGTGGAAACAAGCAGTGAAGTCAGGCTGGGCTGTTGCTAATAGCATGCGAGTGCACTGGCAGTCAGTTAGGAACGCTGTCTGCTTCAGGACCTAATTACTTAACTAGCCTATACCCTTATAACAGTCTTTGATTATAGCCTTCCTGATGGGCATGAAGCACTGTCTCAAGTGGTTTTGATTTGATAGTTAATGATCCAAGCATTTTTTCTTAATGCTTATTAGCTATTTGTATATTTTTGAATAAAATGTTCAGATTCTTTTCCCATTTTAAAAAAAATACATATAATGCCTTTATTGCTTAATTATAGCCGATCTTTATATATTAGATACATTTCCTTAACAGATAGGTGATTTGCAAAAATTTACTCCCAATCTGTTGTCTTCTCACCATCTAGGTGCTGTACTTTGGAGTACAGAAGTTTTGCTTTGAATGCCTAGTTTGTTCTTTTTAATTACTTGGTGCTCTGAAGTCACCCAAAGCACACAGCCCAGGCTAAGTCACTGGGAAGCTGTCTTCTGAAGGTTCCACTTGGTCTGATTTAAATCATGCACTTAAGATCAGTTTGTTTGTTTTGTTTTCATTTTGAGACAGGGTCTCAACTATGAAGCTAGATTGGCGAACTCACAGAAATCCTCCTGCCTCTAGCTCCTGAGTGCAGGAATTAAGATTAGGTTTTCACGTGAAGTTGAGGTAGAGGGTACCCAGCTGTTCTGGGATCATTGAACTATCTATCACTTTTTAGTTTTCTTCTGGCTTAAAATAAGTTGCCCATAAACAAAGGCTTACATAGGACAGTCTTGGGTTGATGTGTGTGGCTGCTCATGACAGGCCGTGCTGTCTGCACTTGCAACGCTCTGTAGACACTGCTGAAAGGTCTGCTCTCCTGATCCGGTTCCCATTCAGATCAGAAGTGCACACTCTGGGTCCCTTGAGTTCCTCTGAGTTTTAGGAACACTGACCTTTTTTTTCCACAGAAGCCAAGTAGATGTTGATAGTGATTGTGTAGAGCTTACAGATTTGTTTGAAGAGTGTTGCTATTTTGGTATTAAATCTGATCCACGAACATAAAATACCTATTTATTTTAGGGCTTTCATTTTTCTCTATAATTCCCAGAGAATAAAATATATTTCATTAAACATACTCGTAAGTATTCTTTGGCTGTTGCAAATAAAATTGATTTTATCTTTGGGTTATTTGTTATAAATGTTATTAAAAAACAACTACATAAATCATATAACTATGTTGCTAAATTGGCTTATTAATTCTAATATATGATTAGTTCTAACCTAGTGGATTCTTTTTTTTTTTTTTTTTTTTTATTAACTTGAGTATTTCTTATATACATTTCGAGTGTTATTCCCTTTCCCGGTTTCCGGGCAAACATCCCCCTCCCCCCTCCCCTTCCTTATGGGTGTTCCCCTCCCAACCCTCCCACCATTGCCGCCCTCCCCCCACAGTCTAGTTCACTCGGGGTTCAGTCTTAGCATAACCTAGTGGATTCTTAAGACTTTGTTTTATTTCTTTTCATTGGATGCTTTTTTTTTTTTTCTTCCCTTCGGAGCTGGGGACCGAACCCAGGGCCTTGCGCTTGCTGGGCAAGCGCTCTACCACTGAGCTAAATCCCCAACCCGGCGGATGCTTTTAATTTACTCCAGAGAAATACTGAATAGAAGCAGCAAGAGAAGAGACCCTTGTCTTGTTCCTCACCTCAGGAGAAGGACATTTATTCTTTTACCAGAGATAGCATGATTGTAGGTTTGCCATTTAATGGATAAATCAATTATTTTTGGCACTTACTGTTGTTTGTTTGGATTTTTGTTTTGCTATGTCGTTTGTTTTTGAGACAGGGTCTTACAATTCAACTTAAGCCACCTGGATTTGCTTTGTGGCCTAGCTTGGCCTTGAATTCATGATTTTCCTGCCCCTGTTTTCCAGGTGCTAACATTTCAAGCACTTACCACCATCTATCCTTGCCTTTTTTTTTTTTTTTTTTTTCTTCCTCCCCTTGGTTACAAGAAGTCTACCTTGCAAGTCTTATGCAAACACACATATATATGCACACATGCACATGACACAGATACATATGCATACACACACATATATATATCCACACCATGTACATATATACATATATAGCAATGACACTTTGAAGATAGTTTAAATATCTCTTAAGAATTATTATCTCTCTCCTACCCACCTCATTTTGTTTTAGGCAGGGTCTCGTGAGAGGTGGACAACAAGCAGATTCTAGGATTATCTTTCCAGGCACATTCCCAGTGACTTAATCTCTTTAACCTGGCCTTGTCTCTTTAAGGTTTTGCCACTTCCCAGCAGTACCATACACAGGCTAGAGACTAACTTATCCATGGGCTTTGGAGGAACACTCTAAACTATGGCTTAGGGAAATGTGTTTGCTTTGTTTTTCCTTTCTTGCTATGTAGAGAAAAAAAATTGGAAGAGTGTCCTAAGTTTCATATGGAAATGAAGGTTTTTATAAATGTTAAGAGTTATTAAAACCTCATTGAAATCAAGCTTCCAACTGTAATCTTACACTCTTAAATGCACCCCATCACACAACTATACTCCCTTAATCCCAGCAGGGGCAGGCAAAGTTGTGAGTTTCAGGCCAGCCAGGGTCATTTTAGAAAGCAGAGCAGATGCAGTGGCACTTTGAGCCACACTGTTCCCTTCACACTGCGTGGACCTGACCGTATTGTACACTTGAGAAGGAGCATGGGCATTCCTCAGTGCAACTCCACTTTGTTTTTCAGATTTGTACTATGGTGGGGAAGCTTTCTCTGTAGAGCAGCCACAGTCTTTTACTTGTCCCTATTGTGGAAAAATGGGCTACACGGAAACATCTCTTCAAGAACATGTTACTTCTGAACATGCAGAAACATCAACAGAAGTGGTAGGTGAAACATTTTGCTAAATATGATGAAATAAATATGTTACTCCTGATGTTGCTAAAACTAGGCACTGTCGTCCTCTTGCATGGTATAATGGACTGTGTAGTAATAAAAAATTATTTCCAACAGCAAATTTTAGATCCCTAAGACGCTGCATTTCTTCCAGGTGCCTCATCAGAGGCAATGGAGAAGGTTGAAAGGACCCAGCCAGCCTTCTTGTGCCTTTTTAAAGGGTTCTTGTATTGCTCTGTGCGTTTTTGTTCTTTTGTGAGGAACTTTTCCTGGGGGAACCTGCAGCTCTTTACTTGTGGACTAAGTAGTCCCGGACTGGTCTTCCTTAGATTTCACCACATCACCTCTTAGCTTCCCAGGTCAGAACTCAATGCTTCTCAGTTCTTCCTTCCTGATCCCCCATCCCACACTCCCCCATGACTAAAAGACAAATACCTAGAATAAACTATGAAGTCTAGGGCTGGAGAGATGGCTCAGAGGTTAAGAGCACTGTCTGCTCTTCCAGAGGTCCTGAGTTCAATTCCCAGCAACCACATGGTGGCTCATAAACATCTATAATCAGGTCTGGTGCCCTCGTCTGGCCTGCAGGCATACATGCAAGCAGAAAGCTGTATGATTATACATAAATGTTAAAAAAAAATATGAAGTCTAAACTTGAAAACTTTGAACATTTCTTATTTATCTCACATCTGAGTCACTATGCTTCTGACTTTAAGCAGTGATAAATACACCCAAAAGAGTTTCAGAAATGAGTTCATTCAATCAAGATAGTGGATTGCAGGGAAGAACAGATCAGGGGTTGGGGATTTAGCTCAGTGGTAGAGCGCTTGCCTAGGAAGCGCAAGGCCCTGGGTTCGGTCCCCAGATCCGAAAAAAAGAACCCCAAAAAAAAAAAAGATTTATTTATTTGGGGTTGGGGATTTAGCTCAGTGGTAGAGCGCTTGCCTATCGAGCGCAAGGCCCTGGGTTCGGTCCCCAGCTCCAGGAACAAAAAAAAAAAAAAAAAAAAAGAACAGATCAAAGGAGACTATCGAGGGGGACAGTAAAGGAAGAGAAGGGACTAAAGGGAAGAGGACGGGATGTGGCTATGGGGTATGTGAGCTAGAGCTGACTTCTTGGTGACATTAGGTAAAGTGAAGTGTCTGTGTGCAGCTGTAGATCCTGACTTTGGAGAATTTGCATACATGTCAAACAGTAATTCTCTACATGCACTTAAAACGGGTACCGTTCATTCAGAGAAACAAAGCGGTGCTCTGAGGGCCTGCACAGATGAACGCCTGGCCAGAGGCCGCTGAACAGGTTAATTTTCACTCCCAGGGACAGTGTCAGTTTTGCTCCCAAGTTCTATAAGATTTAAAGGTGGAGGTTTGATTAACTTCATCTGATCCTCAAACCAAATTTCCCTTTAGAGTACACCAACCAAGGGGACCTCAGAGCACCGTTGTCCCACTATTCGTTGGCTCTTGTTCTTGTTGGATAGCTTTGCTTCCTTTGTGCCATCCAAGGTCATAGCACAAAGAGTCCTGACACTGTCTGTCCCCATCCCAACTGCTGGAGAAACTTTTGGTCATTTTTCTGTTTTAATTTCTGCTGGATCTTTTTATTTAACTAGATGCACTGAGTTCCTTAAGGAGAACTGGACATCCCTAAGGTCCTTGACGCCAGCAAGCTCTGGTGTACTTTGATTCCTTGGGTGGGCAATTTAACTATACCATTTACCACATTCAGGATTGGGTAATCCAGACCTTTCCGTGGTTCACTCATCTTCATGAATAAAATCAAGGCTAAACTTTTGGTAAAGCAACTATTGTTGTTTACAATCCTCCATTCTGATAGTGTGGAAACTAAGTACCCACCATTTACAGTTTTACAAGTTTGTTCAGTCACTTAGCCACATTACTTTCCCAAAGGATCCAGTACCTGGTCCAGGGCACCATTCTAGTTTTTCATATTTGTTCTGTGGGCTATGTTTTAATAATTTCTCCCTCCTTAGCCCTTAGTTTTTACATGAGTATCAAATTACACTGCAGTAACCAAGCCCCAGAAATTTCAAAGAGAAAAATCGCAAGCAGACAAGGACTTTTGCTGTGAAGGTGCAGGGTCATGAATGTCTGGGTCATGCCAGGACCTGCATGTGTGGCCTACATACTAGTGTCGATTCCAAAGGAGTAATGCCAGTGCCACACCGTGCTTCTGTCTACTCTCTTGTAAATGTGCACATCACCTCTTAACCTACAGTGTTTCGTTGTAGGTTAAGCCATGCAGTTGTTTGTTTCGTGTTTTTGTTTTTATCAAGATAAGGTTTCTCTGTAGCTGGCTGTCCTGGAACTCACTCTGTAAAGGAGGCCTCAAACTCAGAAACCATCCTGCCTCTGTGTCCTGAGTTTGGGATTAAAGGCATAAACCACTGCCCAGCCCATTTTTGTGTGTCTGTTTGTTTGGTTTGTTTGATTGGGTTTTGGGGTTTTTTTTGGGAGGTGGGGGGAGTGGTTCCCTCCATCATTGTGTGTATCCTGGATATTGAACTGAGCTCAGGTCATCAGGATTGGCAGCACTTGCCCTATCCCAAACCAGACATTCTAAAATTGAATCATAATCAAGAGTAAATCCCTTTATTTTGAACTGCCCAATTCATTATTGTGCCTTTATTCCAGCAGGACTGTAAGTGTCCTCAGACCAATTCCTACTTTGCCATAGGACTTAGGACCCATGCCTTCTGATAATCAGCATTCCTTTGGAATGCTGTAGGGCTGTAAGAGACTCTGTCATCCTAAACAGTTGCTACATCTCACTGAGAGTTGGAGTGGCTAGAAAGAGCGTGTGTACATAATACATTTTGATCATATTTCCTTATATTTTCTCTCATCTCATACCCCATCTCAACCAGCTTGTACTTAATGTTATTATTATTTTTAAATCCAGTAAGTTTCATTGGGGTCTTTAAAGGAATATGGCTGAGGACTGTTTAGAGGGGCATAGGCATCTTACCAGTGGTTGTACCACAGAAGAAAGTGTTTATCCTTCCCCCATTGTTTTAGTTAGGGTCTTATTGTTATGAACAGACACCATGACCAAGGCAAGTCCTATAAAGACCAACATTTAATCGATGCAGGCTTACAGTTTCAGAGGTTCAGTCCATTATCATCATGGCGGGAAGCATGGCAGAATCCAAGAAGACATGGTGCTGGAGAAGGAACTAAGAGTTCTACGTCTTGATCCGAGGGCAGCCAGAAGAAGACTTTCCTCCTTAGGCAGCCTGAAGGGGTCTCTCTTCCTCCCTGGGCAGATATTGAACACTTTTCCCCAACAAGGCCTGATAGTGCCACTTTCCATGGACCATATTCAAACCACCACACCCATCAGTCATTAACTGCTATGAATTCTGAAGGAGGGCAGGGTTTGAGTCCTCCTTCCTTCAGTGGCAGAGTGTTGACAGCTCCAGTCTTTAGCACAAACTAGACTTGTCTAGGGCTGTCTGTGAGAGGGGAGAATAGCAGGGTAGAGAATAGAGCATGTAGGAGAGACGGAAGCAGGAGCAGGGCATAGAGGGAACATACGAGAGTGGAAGGGGCGCTAAGGAGAAGGAGTAGAATGCGAGGGAAACCAATGAGCTGGAGAAAACGAGAACTGGGATGCTCTGTGTACTTTAAAACATAACAGGTACTCATGATATTTATTGAAGGAGCTTGGAGGCTGGCATATATTTTGATACACTGATAGATGCTACAGATAGCCATGAGTCCCTTCTGCTAGAGACAGATGACTCCTTTCGTTAGAGGGGACCTGGCCTCACAAGTTTCTGAGGAATGCTGGCTTATCTCTAACCACCAGAAATCCTCCTGTAGTCCACATGAAGCTCACACCATTCCTGGATGTTTGGGCTGCCTCTGGGGTTTGGGAATTGGGAGTTTCCTTTGGACCTAAGAGTGCCCTCTGATGCCTCCACGTCTTCCCTACCCATAGACAGTGCATGGCGTTTAACTGAGGTCGAGCACATCCACCTCCTTGAGCATTTGCCGTGCCCAAAGAGAAAACAGTCCTTTCTTGTAGCCTCTGAACTATGAGGCATGAGTCATCAGATGCGAATGCTTGAGAGCAGCAACTACAGAGGCTAGAAGAGGGCATTGGATTCTTACTGGAGGGGTGTGGGGGAAGTGGGGGGAGGTGTTTGGTTTTGTAGATGGTGGAGGTTTTTTGGGTTTTTTGTTGGTTGGTTGGTTGGTTGGTTGGTTGGTTGGTTTTTTGTTTTTGTTTTTTTATTTTTCCTTTTTGAGGCTGGCCTAAGAACTCAAGAAATAAATCCACCTGCCTTTGCCTCTCGTGTGCTGGAATTAAAGATCTGTACCACAATGCCCGGAACAAGCATTATATTACATGTATGTATGTAAGTGTTCATTTGCTGAAGTTAAAGAATTCCTCGAGTTGAGTATAATGGTTCTTCATAGGAACAAATGCAACACATAATCGGTACACATAGATGTCAGGGTCGGGGAGACAGAACTGTAGCTTATTTGACTCAGTGAGAGGGCAGTGTAAGAAGTAGTCAGCGGAGGCCTTGAAAGTTTGTGGTTTTGAAAAGAATGGGAAGGAGACAGCATAATTCATAAGGAAGAGACACAACCAAGATGCATTGTTAAGAAGAAAATAACTGGGCTGGAGAGACAGCTCAGCAGTTAAGAACACTAACTGCTCTTCCAGAGGTCCTGAGTTCAATTCCCAGCAACTACATGGTGGCTCATATCAATTCCCAGCAACAGTGTTTACATATTTAAAATAAATCTTTAAAAGAAGGGGAAGGAGGAGACGGAAGAAAATAACCAACAGTGGTGCATTGGACTAGGAAATAGAAATGGATCTTCAGTGAGAACAGATAGCAGAGAACCACTACAGCCAGAAAGCTGTGCCCTGGTTTACATGTAGACGTTTCAGCTCCTCTACAGAAAAATGGCGTCTCTTTTGTTATGCCACTACACTTGTCTGAGTTCCCTCTGCCTCTGCCTCTGCCTCTGCCTCTGCCTCCGCCTCCGCCTCCGCCTCCGCCTCCGCCTCCGCCTCCGCCTCCGCCTCTGCCTCTGCCTCTGGAGTGCTCAAGGTGTTTGCCACCACTCCCTGCCAGAAATTTCTTAGGAAGGCTGAGAGAAACACATTGCATGGTGGAAGGAACTTAAACTCCTCTCATTATTTTTAAGCTGTACATAATACGCAGAGAAGAAAGTCTGATATGATTGTATTTGGTGGTAGAAAGAAACCAGAGGAAATCCAAACCTGCTTGAGACTGAAAAACAATTGCATGGGAATCTATGGAGTGTGGGGGGTTTTGTTGTTGGGGTTTTTGTTTGTTTTGTTTTGTGAGGATAAGTTTTTTGCTAGCTGGAATTCATGAGTAAGCTTGACAGCCAGTGAGTCCCAGAATCCGCTGTTTCCCCTCCCACCACTAGACTTAGAAGCATGTGGCATCAAACCCAGCAACTTTTCTTAGCATGGGTTCCTAAAGGATCAAACTCAGATCCTTGTGATTGAAGGCACCTTACTGACTTGAGTTATCCTCCTAGGTCCCTACTTAAGGTGTTTTCCAGTAAACAGATAGCCTGTGTTGTCAGGGAGGGTGTTTCCTACGTTCAGTAGTGACATAAGATCTGTGTGGAATGATGACATCGAAAGTCTGTTAGTAACAGCATGTGTAGAAATGTGCACCAACTGGTTGCTTGCTGGTGATCCTTTGAGAAACTACAGAGACTGCAGAGTCCGGCCGGCCTCATTTGGTAAAGGCTGTCAAGAGGGCGGCAGGCAAAAGGCAGGACCGATGAACAGAAGAGAGTGACCTAAACAATAGCAGAGACAAAAATTTGAGACACAGGGATGTTTGTGATGAGAGGACTTTTTGGTTAGATAAGTAACAATAGCATTTGGCTTTTCATTTAATTGGGAGATAGACATTTAAAAACTGCAGGTTTTTGTTTTGTTTCCAAGTTTATTTGTCAAATTTACCCCAGCTATAAGACCTGGGATTCTTGTTCAGAAATACACGTCTGCCCCTATCCAATCTTTCTCCAAGGCTTAGGAGAAAGCATTTTTCACAAGTTCTCCAGGTGGTTTATATTCTTAGCCAAATTTAGGAAACACCAACGTAGGCCAATTCAGTAAGCCGTATTGTTGACAGGTTGTTTTAACTTTCAACTAATGTGTTAATGGAATTCTCATGTGAGAATAATAGAGATTACTGTGCTTTGTGGCGGTGGGAGTATGATAATTATTTGCGTTGACAGACTGTCACATTTAGAATGAATGGCCTATCCTATATGTAGAATTTTCCCATGTTGTAAAGGACTTGAGTCCATGATGGTGAAGGCCCATTCAAAACCAGCAGCTGTGCACCTAACAGGCAGCTCTGGCTCTCCTTCAACCCCACCTGACTTCATTTCGACTCCTTTTTGTCTTCCCACCCTATTTTTCCCTTTTACCTCCTCAGTAAGTGCAGCCCTGCAGGACACTGGGACCTCAGGCGTGCTCAGATTGCTAAGTGTAAAACTGACAGTGTAAGAGATGACCAGGTCTCTGTTCCCATGGGCTCTGAAGCTTGATTTTCTTGTATTAGTTTCCAGTGGCGCAAACATGGCAGCATTTTCTCTTGGATTCCAAATCTGGTCTCTTTGATTTTCTGGGCCAGTTTCTAAGCCAAATGACCTTTTCTAGTAAAGGCTTCATCCTCAGTAATTCTTTACCCCAAATCTTTATGAAAATTAAGTGGGATGTTTTTAGTTACTTCTGCATGAGTACCTTTAGCCTAGCAGTGAACCCAAAGATTTTGAGTATAAATACTTAATTATGAGGAACTTGGTTATCTTTGTTTTTCATCCCCATCTCCCCTTAAGACAGTTTCTCTGCGTAGCTCTAGTTGTCCTGGAACTCATTCTGTAAAGCAGGCTGTCCTCAAGGTCAGAAATCTGCCTGCCTCTGCCTCCCAAGTACTGGAATTAAAGGTGTATGCCCCGCCACCACCCAGCTTTAGTTAGGGCATTCTTGCTAGCTTTCTTCTAGGAATATGTATCTTCAAAGGAGATGTTGATCTGACTATACATCTAACAGTGTATAAAAGTCCTGAACCTCATCCAGCTGTCTTATTGCAGTAGAGTCATACACTATCTCAGGGGAAAGGAGCTTTCCATGTGGTTATTTTCCCACTAGATAAAAATGTTAGATGGTCTTAGGCTGGACATACCTTTAATCCCAGCACTCAGGACAGCCTGGTCTACACAGAGAAATCCTGTCTTGAAAAAACAAATTAAAAAACCTTACATGGTTTTAATGATCCTGTAATAAGACTGTACACAGTTTAGTGCTTAACTGCTGAAAAATGAAATCTCAAAACTTGTTTAATCTTTAAATCACTAGAATTGTTGGGGCTAGAAAAATGGCCCAGTAGATAAGAGTGCTTGCCCACATGGCAATCAGAACCATCTCTAAATCCAGTTCCGAAGATGACGCCCTCTTGTGGCCTCTGCAAGTACGAAAACAAGCAGGACATCGTATATACATATAAGTAAAAAATAAAATCTAAAAAAACGGGTTGGGGCTTTAGCTCAGTGGTAGAGCGCTTGCCTAACAAGCGCAAGGCCCTGGGTTCGGTCCCCAGCTCCGGAAAAAAAAAAATCTAAAAAAACTAGACTGATCCTGTTTTTTTTAAAACTTGCTTTGCTTTTAATGTTTGGCCGTGATTTGGAAAACAAAGACAAATCATCCTTCAAATATTTATAATCTCAGAACCAAGCATCATAGCACACACTTGCAATTCAGAAGGCAAAAACAAGAGCGCCTCCGCAAGGTCAAGACCAGTTAGGGCTATATATTTTTGGTTATGAGCCTCGCCTTTAACGGCTGAGCCATCTCTCCAGCCCCAGTTAGGGCTATATAGAAGACCTTGGCTCCAAAACACAAAAGCTTATAATCTAACTAGGCACCCAGAAGCACCTAGAAAGTTGAGTGAACAGATCACTGCAAGGCCTTTCAGAACATAGCAGTGGCAGCAGGTGGCCCGGGTGTCTAGGGAAGAGTTCACAGTTTGTAAACTTGAGCAGATACCACTGCTTTTCTCTTCAAGGGAAGGAGCAAAAACCTGACCATTGTAAAGCAGACCTGAGCGTGTGCTGGCTCCTCTCGTTTCCCGTGGGCACAGCCCACACTGGCCTCTCTGACTCTGTTTTCAGGCCAGCTGCTTCCTTGTTTTCTTGTGAGCATCCTTAGATTTTCTTGGTTATTTTTCAGGCTCAAGGCATAAGTAATCAGGACAGCCAGTTGGGCATTAGAGACTAGTCACACTCAGTGCCTTCTGCTCTCAGAAAAGACAGGAGGTGTGTTTGCTTGGGAGCCCGGAGTCAGATTGGGCAGTCTTCTGCTCCTTGTTTCAGCATTGACTTCTGTATGCCATCTTGCCAGTTTCCTCCTCAAGAGTCACTAATGGCCTGAGTCTTAAATTTGTTACGTGTACTAGTGAGGTGATTGACATACTGAGAGAGAAAGAAGCACACACCTCAAGTTTCAACTGCATTTCTTGGTCTGGTCTGTCTTCTCTATTAGACCCTCTTTCTTGTTAAGATTTGGAAACTTTCTATGTCAAGGATGGAATAACTTACTTTTTCTGTCTTCCACCTCCTACTCACTAATTGTGATTAAAAAGTATTTCAAAATAGCCTTTCCAGCAATTGGCTAGAGATTCTCAGCAACCAATCCTGCCCACCTCTGTAAGTTCTAACCCCAAAGCATAACCACTCCTTTCTCTCCATTTTGGCTCTTTGGATACTGGCACAATCTGAGCACCCTTGCCTGGCACTCTCATTCCCACCCATCTCTGAATCTCCCCACACCCCATTCAGTGGCTCACTCCTGTTGCTGTGCACACGCGTGCTTTCTTGGACCCTCTTTGTCTTCTCCATCGCCCCCTCCTGGCAGCTGCCAAGATTGCCTGCTTACCTGCCCTATGGTTTTCTCTCAAACAAACCAATATAAAATGATCCTCAAGCTTTGGGGAAGGGAGGGAGTTCCTTCCCAACAATCAACTCCTCTACCTTTGTGTACATTGTTTTATTGTTTCTTTTGTTGCTTCTGTCTCTGGCCAAGGAAGTTAATTAATTCCTTGATCTTGATCAGGTTATACACTCTCACCATACTGACCATCCCCCTGGGAAATAGAGTTCTAGACTGGTATTTCCCTCCCCTCCTCCTGTTACTTCAGAATGACCAGTGCTCATTACCTCACTGTCCATCTTACTCTATACACATCTATACCTGTCTTGGTTGGGGTTTCCATGGCTATGAAGGGACACCATGACCTTGGCATCTCTCATAAAGGAAAACAGTTAATCAAGGCTGGCTTCTAGTTTTAGAGGTATCGTTCATTATCATGTCAGGAAGCATGTTTAACATGCAGGTAGACATGGTGCTAGAGAAAGAGCTAAGAGTTCTACATGTTGATTGGCAGGCAGCAGGGGCTTGGGGGACTGTGTCTCACTGAGCATAGTTTGACCATATATAACCTCAAAGCCTGCCTTCACAGTGTCACCCTTCCTTCAGCAATGCCACACCTGTCCCAACAAGGCCACACCCCCTAATAATGCCACTCTCTATGGGCCAAGCATTCAGACACATGAGTCTATGAGGACCAAACCTATTCAAACCACCATGCTACCTTTTTCATTTTTTCTCTTTTCTTTCTTTCTTTTTGAGACAAGATCATTCCCTGGTAGTCTACTTGCCAGGTAGACTAGATTGGCTGTTCAGGAAACCCAGGTATCCTCCAATCTCTGTCTCCAGAGCACAGCTATATTTTAGCCAAGCATTTGCTGCTTTTTTTTTTTTTTTTTTTTTTTTTTTTTTTTTTTTTTTTTTTGTGGAGCTGAGGACTGAACCCAGGGCCTTGCGCTTGCTAGGTAAGCGCTCTACCACTGAGCTAAATCCCCAACCACATTGCTGTTCTATTTGGGAATTGACCCTCAACTACCTTTGGAGAAATATGCCTTATCTTATGTCTGTTATTAGCATTCAAGGCTGAATTTTAGGTAAAAATGTTTATTTTTAAAGTTTTGCCCAGAACTGTCTGACTAGACCAGACAAATGTGTCTCAGCCCCACCGATAGACGACTCTGCTGGAAATCGGATTTAGAACTACTGTGTGCGACCCTGCGAGATGGCACTGCAGTTGAGTGACAGCAGTGCTTGCTCAGACCTGCAGTGGCTCTGCTGGGTTGGGACTGGGCCTCAGCAGCTCTGTACTGATCCTCGTGCTTTATTTTCATTGCAGATTTGTCCCATATGTGCAGCGTTACCTGGAGGCGATCCTAATCATGTCACAGATGACTTTGCAGCTCATCTGACACTTGAACACAGAGCCCCTAGAGATTTAATATCCTTCCAGGAGGGTTTGCTGGTGGTATTGGTGCTTTGATTGTTGTTGAGAATAGTAGTCTCCAGGAAAGACTAATCTCTAAGTTATTTTGTTTGTTTGACCTTTTCATAAAAGTGACTGTTGTTTGTAGACTCATTGTGCTGCCTTCAGGTTATAAATTGCCTCCTCAGTCTCTCATCCTTTAGGTTTCTGTTCATATGAAAGTTTAGGTCAAGTCAAAGTTACTCAACCTTTCTGTCTGCCAGACTTTACTCATGTTCTGTAATCCAAACTAGACCTGTTGTGGAGCAAAGTGGTAGTGGTCGGTCTGTAGCTCTAGTCTTTCATCACAGCCCTGCTTTCCTCACTGGAGACACAGACTGAGGCAAGGTGGAAATTACTGGAAAAGTGAAGAAAATGGAATAAACCTGGGAAATTAATGCCCGGGGGACTAACAGGCCTCAGACTCACAGATCCACCGCCTCTGTGCTGGGATTAAAGGTATGTGTCCCCTACACCCAGCTGGGGGGGGTTGTTTTTGGTTTGTTTTTTGTTTTTTGTTTTTCTTTTTAATTAGGTCTGGAGAAGTGACTCAGTGGTAAAAAGCTCAGCTGCTCTCTAGAGGACCCAGGTTCCATTCCGAGCACTCACGTGGGAGCTCACAACCATCTGTCACTCCAGTTCTAGGGGATCTGACGCCTTTCTTGAGCTGTGGCTAAGACCACATATACCCATGATCCATGTAGTCAAAATACCCATACACATAAAATTTAAAAAATTTAAGATGGAAAAAATCAAGTGGGCTAAGAATAAACACCTAGGTCTTTTGAATAACTATGCACTTCCTGGGGGAAGCTACAAATGCTGACCTGAACTTTTTTCTTCACAAATTCCAACACTTGTGATGCTAACAGTGTGTGCATTCAATAAAGACTGACCCCCTCATCTGAACCCATTTTGTAAGCCTTCTACAAATGTCTTTGGTTAGTAAGGAAAAGATTAAATTTTGAAAAGTACAGGAATATGAAAGGTATTTTACATATTTTTATTTACTTATTTTCTACCAAACTTTAAAACACAGAATGCTACATTAGCAGATACATGAAAGGATGTGGAGCTTTCAGATACCTGTGGTATCATAATGTACTGATGGTGTTGGGACCAGTGTCTAGTGTATGCCTGTGGCAGCAGTTGATGGATGTCTCCTAACAGTGCCCTCTCACCCAGCCACTTCTTAAGAACAACACGTGCCAATAACCTGCAGAGCCCAGAGTCTCATCCTAAACACCACAGTGAGACCCTGCATATAGAAGTGACTTATGCGGGGCTCCTCACCCTGTCTTTAGTTATTCCAGAACTACCAGCCATAACCAAAATCAACAGGGGACTGCTATCAGCTGCTTGCCTCTGTGGAAATACAAGGTTAACTTCAACGGCTGGTTGGTTGGTCAGTTGGTCCTTATTTCTTATCTTTATGATTTAGGTGGCTAATTGCTGCACAAGACCTTGCTCAGTTTGGTTCACATTCAATCCTGAGAAGAATAAGGCTTCTAGCAATCTGCTTGAAGCATGTTAGATTAATGTGTATCCAGTGATACAGCAATTCAGGTATATTCTGTTTAGCAACAGAGCTGGGAATAAAAGTTGAAGACAGAAATTAAAGCGGACATTGAAACAAGCCACATTTACAGAATTTAGATTATTCAGCTTGCTCCTTTTCATTGTAGAGACTGAGTGTCTTATTTCTTGATACATAAAATCCAGTGTTAAGAGCACCATAGATCTGTGACCAGGCAGCTCTTTTGACCTCGCTCTGGCAGTGTTCAGGTCTAGAACCTGGAAGAAAGTTCTTGGCCTTCAGAACATATAGAATCTATACATTGCTTTTGTATTATATGTATGTATTGTATGATTGTATTTATCTGGTTTTTTTGAGTCTGGCCTCAAACTCCATTGTTTTCCTGTCTTTGCCTCTGAGTTAGGATTACAGGCATGCATCGATTCAGGATTACATCATGCCTAGCTTATGTCTGTTGTTTCATGTTATCTTTTTTAGGATAAACGAGCCTCATAGAGTTGTGACATTTATATTCTAAGCTAAAAGTACTATTTTAAGCTGCTCACAATTTAGGACTTCCCAACAACTTTCATTTTGTTTTTTCTTCTTTTTGTAAACTACTTATCCTTTCCTTAACCTTGAGTTATGATGAATCGAGTGGTGTTCGACATGTACGTAGAATGTTTCACCCTGGTCGGGGGTTAGGAGGCCCTCGTGCTCGTAGATCAAACATGCACTTTACTAGCAGTTCTACTGGTGGACTCTCTTCTTCTCAGAGTTCATACTCTCCAAGCAGTAGGGAAGCCATGGATCCTATAGCTGGTAAGTTTGTTTCCACTTCTTAAAGGCAAGGGCAGAGGTTGGGGAGCTCCTTTAAAGATGGTTTGTGTAGTTTATGTTTTACTTTTGCTTCTAGTCCTGTGCGTGGATTCCTTCAAGTTTAAGTGGACATCATAAAGTAATCCATGTACTACTGCATTTCTCAAAGGCATTAGGGGATAAGATAACACAGAGGAAGGGCTTTAGGAAAGATTTCAGAGTCCTTAGAATCCTGTGATTCCACCTTAAGGACTTAGGCACTCAGTAAGTTCTTGGGAGGAAAGTAGGAATGTGTCCCTCCTCACCATGATTAAGAACATAGTGATTATTGAACATACTGAAGGAGGATGTTACAATACCTTGAACAACTCCACTAAAACAAGAGTATGGGTTTTACCAGGCCAGAGTCAAGCGCTACAGTGGAGAGGAGGCAGAAGCCAGAATACAAGAACCACATTTATAAACGCTCCAGACTCTGAGGTTTCATCCTGCTAACTCCTCTGATCAAATGAGCAGAGATTAATGAGTGCTGATACCATCATGCCAGGCCCTGATCCAAGAACTGGGAGTAAAGAGTAGACTTTCATGCTTTCATGGTGTTTCCCTTAACAGTTCTTGATTATGATTGGACCTGCTCTTGAGTCTAAATAGTTTTTGGGTTTTTTTTTTTTTTTTTTTTGTTTTTTGTTTTTGTTGTTGTTGTTGTTGTTGTTGTTGTTGTTGTTGTTGGGTTTTTTTTTTTTTTCCGGAGCTGGGAACTGAACCCAGGGCCTTGCGCTTGCTAGGCAAGCGCTCTACCACTGAGCTAAATCCCCAACCCTGAGTCTAAATAGTTTTTAAAGCCACCTTTTAAGTTCTGTCTGAAGCAGGCTTAGTTTTATGTAGGTTCACATAGGTGTTGGGTCCTTGGCAGAACTTGGAATATGTTGCGTGAACTTGCATTGTTTCACAACACTTCGATTTTCTCCACTGACAAAATGGTAACGAAGCACTAAGTTTCCCTGTGTCAAGTTGATTGATTATATGCGTTTCCATTGGCAGAGCTGTTATCTCAGTTATCAGGAGTGAGACGTTCTGCAGGAGGACAGCTTAACTCTTCAGGCCCTTCCGCTTCTCAGTTGCAACAACTGCAGATGCAGCTGCAGCTTGAGCGGCAGCATGCGCAGGCGGCCCGGCAACAACTGGAGACTGCTCGCAACGCAAGTCGGCGCACTAACACAAGCAGCGTCACCACTACGATCACACAGGCCACGGCCACAGCCAACACAGCCAACACAGAGAACAGCCCGCAGGCCCTCCACAACTCCCAGTTCCTGTTAACAAGGTATTTCATTGACTAGTGTGGCTGGGCTGGAGAGAGGATGTTTTGTTGACACTGTCCAGTCTAATGAGCTCTTTCCTTTTGTGTGTATAACTTCATGAAAAACTGTCTTGGATTAAAGCATTACAGCTCTCCAATTAAAATACATATTTAATATTCCCCTAGGAACACAAAAACTTACTGTTTCAGATAAAGTAAATGTTGGTGTTTGTGTTTACAAGGTATTACGGGGTGAGTGTGTGTGTGTGTGTGTGTGTATATCATCGTTAAAAATATTTTTCTTTGTTAATTAAACTTTGGGACATTGAAATTGGCTGAGGGAAATAAACTGAATAGAGAATATTACTCTATTCATATACTTCTAGGCTACATAAACAAATACAATAAAATTTTTAAAAGTTATTAAAAAGAAAAACTTTAAAAAATATTTTCTTTCCCATACTACACATAACACTTAAAATGCTGTATCATTTCACTTATATTTATACACCTTTATTAGCTAATTTATTTAATAATGTCTGTTCTAATCTTCCATTAAAGTCTGCTGAAACATTAGAACAGAAGAGGGCTTAATGGAGATGGTGCAGTGGGTAGTGTTCAGTGCATGAGGGCCTGAGTTCAGATCCTCACACCTAAGTAAAGAGTATTCTGTTGTTCCAGCCCTAAGAGTGCCCACCTCTAGCCTTCAGAAATACGAACAGGTACACATACCTGTGTCTACACATGTGCACATGCATGTACCACAAGTATAGATATATAGAAGAACAAACGCTTTCATAATATGGGGGAGGGAGGAGTATATGTGATTTCCCAAAATTAGATTTAAATTCTTAGGATTGTTACCCAAAAGTAACTTTAGAAAATGGCTTACCATGGTATCATTAATACTCATCACATATAGCAGACCATTTATTCCACTGGTGGAAGTTTTCATGTATTTCTAAAACTACCTTGAGGGCTAGGGATGTAGTTCTGTTATAGAATGCTGACCTTACATACACAATGATGCGCAGTCTCTAATCCTCGCACTTGGCTTGTAATGTCAGCACTGAGAAAAATCAAGGATATCCTCCCACATTATGAGTTTGTGGCCAGCCTGAGACACATGAGACCCTATCAAAGGGGCTGAAGAAGTAGCTCAGAACTTGGAGCCTTGCTGTTTTTCCCTGAGGAGACCTGGCTTCAGTTCCCAGCACCTAGATGGCAGCTCACAGACTGTCCAGTGACCTGACTTCAGAGGTTCTGGCAGCCTCTGCTGGCCCCTTCAGGTACCAGGCGTGCACAGATGCACATGCACACATGCCAGCAGACACTCATTCACATACAGAAGTCTTTAAAAAGAGTAACACGAGGGCGGGAGAGCTGGCTAGCAGTTTAGAGCACTGACTGCTCTTCTAGAGGTCCTGAGTTCAATTCCCGGCAACCACATGGTGGCTCACAACCATCTGTAATGGAATCTGATGCCCTCTTCTGGTGTGTCTGAAGACAGCGACAGTGTAGTCACATACATGAAATAAATAAATAATTTTTTTTAAAAATAATAACATGAAAATTGGTCTGTGAAATAGTTAACTTGGGCTCGGGAATGTAGCTCAGTTGGAATAGTACTTGCCTAGCATGCACAGAGCCCTGGGATGAGTCTCCAGCATTAAATGCCAGCCATGGTGCTTCCCTGTAATCCCAACACTTGAAGAAGGGAGGAAGATCAGGAGTTCAGGATCATCCTTGCCTACATAAAGAATCATCCCTGATGATTCTTTGGGACTGTACAAGAAACTGTAATTCCTCCTCCTTTCTTCTTGCACTTAAATCCCACAGTGCAGTAGTACAGGTGCATAGACAGAAGTAGAGTGCATAGTGGAGTGCTTAGGTAGGCATAGAATGAAAACACTCAAACAAGAACCCCTTTCCCCTTAGAAAAGTCATTTCCTATCTTTAGTTTTATCATCAGTATCCTACCCAGGAATCCTGCCAGTGTATGAAAGAAGATTATCAAAAATACCGATCATTGTCATTTATTGTGAATTTAAGGAGGCATTTTGCACAGAGTGGTTTATCTTTGCAGTAGCCTTCATGAGGCGAGTGAGTGCCACCAGGCAGAGTGGTTCAGTGTAAGCTGCAGAAGGCTCTGCCTGATGCGGTCATCACCTTCTACCGAGACTGAGCAGCAGCAGTGCCTTTTGGAATCTGAGCACTCACCTGAAACCACGAGCCAGTGTATGTCTTCCTGAAAGTTGGCTGCACTATGGGTGGAATATCTTGCCAGGAAAAAGACATCTTTCCAGCCAGGCAAGGAGTTTCATGTTTTTAATCCCAGCATTCAGGAGGCTGAATGTAGAGAAAATCCCTTAAGTACCGTGTGGAAGAATCAGCAGTCAATAAAACTGATGGCTTATTAGCTGACATCTGGCAGAGAGAGAGGATTCTGGGAAGAGTTAAGAGTAGGAGAGTCACCCCATATTCTGAAGATGCATGGAACTGAGGAGAGGTAAACAACTGTGTGACACAGACTAGAACAAACGGGCTATATAAGGTATGAGCTCGTTGGAGAATGAGCCAAAGCCTATGGCCTAGGCGTTTATTTTATAGGCATATATATATAATTCTCAGTCATTATTTCTGGGAACAAAGGACAGCTGAAGCCAGAGTTCAGGGCCACCCTATGGCATGTACTGCAAGATTGTGCATCAGGAAAAGGTCAAAAAGAGCTGGCATGGTGGCCCACACCTTTAATCCCAGTACTCAGGAGGCAAAAGCAAGTAGATCTCTGAGTTTAAGGCCAGCCTGGTCTACAAAGGGAGTTGTCAAGGAGCTGGAGAGATGGTTCAGTGGTTAAGAACATCTGCTGATCTTGCAGAGAACCAGAGTGTGATTTCCAGCAACTTTATCAGGAGACTTAAAAGTGCCCGTGAATCCAGTTCCGTGGTACCCAGTTTTCTCATATGGCCACCATAGACACCTGTACTCGTGTGCATGTAACTACGTACATGTAATTTTTTAAAAAGTCGAAAAGACATTACTGTATATTTTTGTTTGTGTTGTATATCTTTTTAAATCCCAAACTACTTGGTAAAGTTAATATGATATTTCATTTCCTGTGTATGTAAAAAAAGATTTTTTAAAAATTACCAGCGCATAGTATGTGCTATCTCTTGGTGCTGTCCGTGATCGCACGCACGCTGTCCTGGAAGGACGGCTGTCTCCTGCAGCTGTGGAGTAGATGCGTGATGGCCTGTGGTCCACATTCCTTCTTCTCATACCTTTCCCTTCCAAAGCCTCATATGTAACTAGGCTGGCCTCGAACTCATCCTCCTGCCTCAGCTTTCAGCAATGGGGCATGGTAAAATATGCCTGAAATCCTTGTAATTCTCCACGTGGAGGTGGGAAGATGAGAATCCTAGGTCACAGAGTAGTTAAAGACCGGTATCAAGCTTACTTGTTTGGGGCTCCTTGGAACTTCAACTATACTAGCATACATTATAAACTTGGAACAAGCAACTGCCGTGTCAGCGGGGGAGGGGAGGGGGCACTTTCTGCTGTGCAGGAGTACTCTTTGTGACGTGTTCATCTTATCCCGGAGCTGACTGTAAGGACATAGTTATGTCCAGGGAGGTCAAAGATAGTTGACATGTTAAGTGTTAAGTCAGAGTTCTGTCTTTTGGTAATAGACAGCTAGTTTGAAGATCTTTAGCTTAGCAGCTCTCTTTGGGTCTCTACCAAAACTGACTTGCCAAAATATTGAGCCCTAGCGCCACATTCATCTTCCCCTCAAGCATTAGACACTCTCTTAGCTAGTTCCCTTAAAGTTAGAGCAGTATTGAATTCTAGTGCCTCCCAGGAGCGAAGACCCCTTCTTGAGTGTCTCTGACACGTTCATCTGACACGGTGATTAGTCTTCTATCCACCCTGTATCTGAGTTGACTTCTAGGTCCCTCTCCCAGCATTGACCAAAGGCCTTTTCCAGAGCTGAGAACTTCGTGATTGTTGGGAATATGTACCTATGACTCAGCCTCCAGTCACTTAGTGTTCTCATGACACGTTCTTAAAATGCTCTTAACCATGGGTGGGACAGGCCATCTCAGTGCAGCCATAGTGGCGTTTGATGAACTAACTGCCCACATGCTTTGGCCCCCTTTGAGTTCTGTAGTTAGCTCTTACCTTATCAAGGCCGCAGAGCTCATCACTATGGTGGTTCTTAACTGAGACTTTGAGCAAGTTAGCTGAGCTCTGCCTGAGTTTCCTCTTCCTTTAAAACGGCAAACCCCAGCTGCTGGGGCCAGAATGATGCGCGCAGAACAGAGTCAAGCCTGTTGTTAGTCACAGCCCGTGTTTCGCCTGCGCTCTGGGGTGCCCTAGCCAGACAGCAGGCGCAGGGGGCAGTGAGTGAGCTGCCCGGAGGTCTGTGTTAAGCTTGCCCGTGTTCTTGGGAAGAGTGCCCCTGCACTTTCCTGACCCAGTGCTGCAGCTGCTTGCTTTTCTCACCACTACAAATAGAGAAATAAAATCAGTGCTGACGCTGAGCACAAGCTCCCGTAGTTTGGGGTTTGTTCTTTAGTGGAAAGACCTGAGCCATTTTAGCACGTTGGTAACAATAGAATAATAGTAAGTAATGACCAGCAGTGAGTCGACCTCCTGGCTTCCGGGTTCTGGGCTTAAAGGCATGCTCACACCACCACACCTGGCTCAGTTTTCAACTTTTAACATCCGTCCATGTTCCCTAGGGACGAACCTTGGCTTCATTGCCATCCTCTGGGAACTTGGTGAGCTGATGAGGTGACATAATCAACCCAGCAGTCTGATGTCAACCCCCAGGACCCACATGAAGGAGGAAGAAAAGAAACAGCCCCACAAACTTGACCGACTGTATACATTACTGTGGCACACACACATTTAAAACAAGAAAGCAAGCTAGGCATGGCGATGCTGGAAAGTCAGAGGTAGACGGATGGATCGCTAAGAGTTCTAGGTCAGGTTTCCTGATCTACATATCAAATTGCAGGCCACCCAACAAGACCCTGGCCAAAAAAGTGGGGAAGAATAAAAGAAAATGGCCTGGCATGTGCTTCCTTGAGTTTTTGTGCATAGCTTTATTTCAGAGAGTAAAATGGAAAGTGAAAAGTCCTCAGTGCTTAGGACTCAGTGCTGGAGCCGCACTCTTAGCGCTGGAGTGAGCCACGAGCAGGACCACCGTGACTGACCGCCGGCACGGAAATCCTGCTTGGGGAATTCTTCTTCCCAAGCATCCATCCATCAGCAGTCTCTTGCTTGCTTTGTTTTGTGTTTTGGTTTTTTCAGAGGAATTTCCACCAGGGTTTTCTCCAAAGCTAGTCTAGACGGTCTACATGGCTTAGTTTCCGTGTTTGCCTGTTTGGGTTTTTTCTTCTCACTGCATCTGCTGAACTCTGGTCTGCACACGGTGTGGGGATTTATCTGAACTAAGGTGTCGGTCGCCAAACAAAGCATCCCACACAGGCTGTAGAGCTCGCCTCACTGTTTGTTCCTGATGGACTTGTTACTAAGAAGGTCTTTCCTTTCTTACCTGTGCAGGTTGAATGATCCCAAAATGTCTGAAGCAGAGCGCCAGTCCATGGAAAGCGAGCGTGCAGACCGCAGCCTGTTTGTCCAGGAGCTCCTTCTGTCTACGTTGGTGCGTGAAGAGAGCTCGTCCTCAGACGAGGATGAACGGGGGGAGATGGCAGATTTTGGTGCTATGGGCTGTGTAGATATTATGCCTTTAGATGTCGCTTTAGAAAACCTAAATTTAAAAGAGAGTAATAAAGGAAATGAGCCTCCACCACCTCCTCTTTGATGACCTCCCCACTCGCAGACAATGTCCTCTGTGCTGTATTTGCCAATGAAAGTGGACAACAGCTATCCTGGGTTTGTGTGGTGATTGTAATTTCAGGTCTGTCACTCTTGTTACATTGTGTACATTCAAAAGGAAGAGAGAAATATATATGATAATCATTTCCACTTAACTAATTTTTACTTCTAGCAGGTAAATGTAGGTAGCAGTGCAGGGTGATCTCTGCTTCCTGTACCTTGACATGCAAAAGGCTCTCCTAATACTCCACATTCAAACTGAAGAGGAAATTGAAATCTCTAATGAAGCTGCTGTGTGTATTTATGAATATTAATGAATAAAAACTGCTTGGATGGTTTACCTAACTACTGCATGAGGTTTTTTGCAGCGTGCATGAGTTTCAGTGGCCTTGTTATTTAAAAATTAAATACAAGGAGTAAAACTTTCAAAAATAAAATTGAAAAATAAAAATAAAATACAAAGCCCAAAGCTTTCCCAACGTTATTCAACGGTTACTGGGCGAGTGGCTTCCCAATAGTGTCTGCCTGACTCACCCTCATAGCTGTGCCTCCGCACAGAGCCAGCTCTGCAGTGGAACCTGGGGGTCCTAGCCAGGTATGGCTCTCCACTGTATGACTGTCCTGTCGCCTGTTAACCAGAGTCCAGCCTGTCTCTGACTCGTCACTAGAAAACACACCAGTGAAGACAGGGTCTCTGCAGGGCGACTGTGTGCCCTCTAGACAAATCCTGTTTGTGTTGGTTGGAAGTGTTTACTTTTTGTGGTGGTTTAAATCTTTTTGATTGTTAAGCATGTTCGTTCAGGTATAGATGGATTTCATTCACTCACTGTTCAGCGAGGTTAACCTGAATTACGTTGTCTTGCTTTTGAAGATCTCTCGTTCTCAATCATACTTTGTGCTGTTTATGTATCTGTGGTTTGCTGAGACAGATTAGTGTCAGGGGAGCCATGAGGGTTTGCATTCGCCTTCCCAGATCTCATCACCCAAATCTTAATGCTAATCTTAGCTCCTTTTATTTATTGGTTTTTTTTCTGGCATAAAAAGTAAAGTCTTTTAATTGAATCATGCCACCTATATGCCTATGTTATTAATCCTGTGTGTTTAAAAAAAACAGTAGCTCGCCTTGGGTCGTGGTGTGGAGGATGGGTGCTTCCTATCTGCTTCCAGTTTCACACGAGCTCCAGGAAGGGGCAGTGGGACTGGAGCATGGAGCAGGTTTTGGAATGTAATTTAGGACTTTTAAAAAAAGATTCGCAGCTTCTGATAAATTTCTGTGAGACTTAATCTAATCGTGTCTGGCTCCAGTCCTCTTCCCTGTGAGCCATTCTCTGTTGGCTCTCCTCTCTCCCGCCATCTTGTCCTTCCCTCTGTTTCTTCATGACAAGCATACAGACTTGAACACCCCCAGGTGTCCTCAAGAACTGTGAAGTCCATGGTCATCTAAATCTACCAAAAAGAGAAGTCACCCTCCATGTCTAAAAAACTGTCGCTTCTCCTCGGAAACTTGAGACTCCACCAGCTTCCAGATATACAGTAGCTGTTTTCTTTAGTCTTTGATGGAAATCTTCTAAAGGAACGGCCCTCGCCGGGCTCCAGAGGTCAAGGCCAGTGGGGTTTTCTTTTTTTAATTGGTTGTTGAGAAGTTTCAGAAGTCCATTTTCCAGCTGTGATCATTTCAGACACATCTGCACATAACTCACACATTTCAATAAAGCATTTTCAAGATTGTTGGCCACTCGAATTTCTTTGGTGTTGAATTAACCTGACCATTACTCAGAGAATTTTTTACATTCTCTAACACAGTATTTTTTGCTTTTTGTGCTAAACATAAAGATACTGGTTTTGTGGGGATGTAAAACTTTGGATGTGAGGAAGAAAAACTGCCAATTATGTACTTTCCCTTTTCTGGGAAACGTAAGATCCTCCATTTTCAGCATGGTTCTAGGGAACAGCTGTAAGTCTCTTCAGGGCAGTTTAACTTAGAAAATGAAGTTAACATTTCAGAAGGCCTAGTGTTGGTAAGATTCCATCTCATGTAGAAAATTGTATATTAATTATTTTTATCAGATATTTTACAAATACCTCACCTCATCCTGTATGTAACCTATAATAATGTATTATTTTAGGGTAGAAAGACACAGATTATCAATATAAAATATATATTAAGCCCTTCAAGTTCTTGTGTCCTTTTTCTTTAGTTTCTGAATCAACATCACATTATTAGAAGTACTTTAAATAAGTTACACTGAGTCTGCAGGAAAGAACTGGATTCTGACTTTGGAGTGTCCATGATATAAATATGATCCTTCTACAGCTCTTGTCCTTACTTCCTGTTCAGAAGGAATTAAGTCTGCTCAAGGTATTCTGGTAGGAGCTTAATTTCATGATTTGAAGAAACCAAAAATACATAGGCATCAAGAGTGTGTGTGTGGTGTCCTTGTGCCTTTGGGTGGTTCCCAGGGTGTAGTGTGCACTTCACTAAGACTCCAGATTCACCCTGAGATACTGTGACCTTAGCAGGGAATGACCGCTTGGCGCATAAAGGAAATAGTTGACCCTTCTTGTACTTGTAGGTCTTTGTCTTTCTTACCATTCAACTCTAAAAGTAAAGGACAATCATAGCAAGATAAATTAGAACCTAGACTTACTAAACAAAACAGTCGGCCGGTGCTAGTAGGTTTTTAATTAGCTGTGGTTTTCTAGGGCCAGGTGGGTACCATTTTGTTTAGAGAGAAGGTTAAAATGGAGCCAGACTGTCCGCCAGCTCACTAAGCAGTGAAGGACTTTGAGCTAATCCCATCTTCCCGAGTTCGAGGATTACAGTTCCACACGGCTACAAAGTGATGGGGTCTTTGTTCTTGTTTGTTCTGCCTGTCTCTGTCTGCTGAGTACTGAATTATGAATTGTGAGCCACCACTCTTGGCTAAAGAAGTGGATTCTTTTGCCCTCCAGATATAGTTTGGGATAGTTTGTGTCTTCTCAGCCCTCCCAACAGTTGTTGGTAGTACAGTATTTCCAGTAGTAACCAGCGGGTTTTCACATGTCCACCAAGCTGCTTGTGTCTGCTGATCTGTGGCCTCATCTTCAAACAAGACTTTGAAGAGTTCGCTGGATGCGGCCTACCTTTATTTCCCAGAAGGCTGGGCCTCTGACAGCAGAGCCCATGTCTTTCCCATGCTGCTTAAGGCCATAAGGAAGTAGACGAGGATGAGTGGATAAAGAGAATGAAATGGGAGAAAGAGGAGTGGCTAGAGATCGAAACCTTGGAATTCCTGCAACTGAAGGGCTCACTGTCAAGATGTCACCTGTGACTGGCCTCTAATGCAGGTGTCCCAGCTCTGCAACTCAGGTGTGTGTTAAGGTATCCCTGGCAGGATGGAGATGATCAGCCACAACAGTTCCAAAACAAACCCATTTAGTAGGGAAGGCCCAATAGCAATGTCAACTAATGCAGCCTATTAGGTAGGGGTGTGTGTGTGTGTGTGTGTGTGTGTGTGTGTGTGTGTGTGTGTGGTGTTTGAGCTTGTAAGCACAGTAGTTTCGGGGTCACATGCACTTATTCCATATGCAGTTTGGTTTCAACTTCAACAGTCCTCCTTGAGCCGTCAAGTCCATCCACCTTGTCTTAGGTTCTGAGACAAGCCCTCCCTAAGTCCATCCGCTGACCTTGATGTCCTGCCTCAGCCACACAATTGCTGAGGTCCCAGCATATAGTGTACCTTACTTGCCAAAATCATTAATGCTTACAGAAAGTAATGGTTGTAACTGCTCTTCGGAGCTCAACTTCAAGATTGGAGATGGGGGAAATGGAGATATGTCAACCATCTTGGAAACAGCCTCTACTCAGAGGGCTTTCGAGTTACATGTCGCAGTAGGAAACTAGCATTTAACATCACCCCATTAAGTCACCGTGGTCCAGAACCCTCCTTCGGTGGCTTTTCTTTTGTATATTGCTTTTAGAGTAGTGTAAACATCTAATTTCTGTGTTCATTGGCAGCAGACATGCTGACAAAGTCCCTTTCTTTGTCATGAAACTAACAGGCCCATCCTGTTAGTCAGCACACATCTCAGAAGTTGCTCTTTTAAAGAACCCTGCTGCAAACAGCTTCGTGATACTCCAGCTGAGGTGTCGGTCACTGGCTAACCAGTACGTGGGAGAACCTAGATTCACCGCAGCAACATTTGCAGCCAGCCTGGTATGTCCAGGCCAATCAGAACCTGTGTTCAATGATGAGAGGATTTTAGTGATCTGCCTCCCAGAACAGCCTCTGAACCTCAACTATCCAAGTGGATGGATAGTGGCTTGGTTTGCTTTCTTAACTTAGAAACTTTATAGCAACCACAATTTGGTTGGAAGGATCCTTTGATTCTAATTTTGTGTCTCAGTGGTTCCTGGCTATGCAGATGGTGGGCAGTTGCTCTGTGTGGTGGAAATTCATGCTTAGTCATACACAATCCAGGGTTGCTTGCCTCACATCTGGGTGGTGGTTTTTCACTTCTAAGAGATAGTCCTGGTCACCAGGAACCTAAACTCCAGAATCTTTAGCAGACAATGACATGACTCCCCTGAGAATGAAAGCCACCCTTAACCATTCCCACTCTCATTCATGTCCTAGGCAGCGGGTGTGGGCTAGAGATAGAATTCTATGTACTGTCTACAGCAGCCTACGGAGTTCTTTCAGAAGCCACTCCAGTGAAGCCTTCAGCCTGGTTGAAGTCAAGATTCTTGACAACACAGAAAACAGTGTCAGGACAAACCAGTGTGAAGCAAAGTTGGGGTTTATTAGAGTTTAACAGATTTAAGCACAAGACTTCATAGGTCGCAAGGAAAGAGCAAGGCACGTGCAGGTGTAGGTGTGAGCTGCCCAACAGCTTCAAGCATTGTCACACACGAGTGTCTACAAAACAGCCATGTGACATTGGTAGCCCTTAAGTGACATCTCCAGGGTTACTAAAGAATCCACTTTGATTTTTTTTTTTCTTTTTCTTTTTTTTGGAGCTGGAGACCGAACCCAGGGCCTTGCACTTGCTAGGCAAGTGCTCTACCACTGAGCTAAATCCCCAACCCCCACTTTGATTTTTATATATTGCAGTGGCTCTAGAGACACCTTTGCTAGGATTATAGACAGAACACCAGGAGTCATGAAAGTCCCAAGAAACTTAAGACGTGTCTTACTACAAATTAACTTCTTGTGCCATTCCTAGGAAATCACAGGTTCACAGTGGGAAGGGAAGGAAAGGGCTATAGGCTTCATATGGGCTTTACACTGCCATGGTAACACGCATGAAAACAGTGTTAGCACCGTGTGCCGCCCGTCACAGTAAGTGCTAATTGTTCTGGAATTCTTTACCCAGGTGGTGAGGGACTCTAGCAAGGCTCCAGGGTGAAGCAGGATGTAGGGCCCTTTTCCTTCCTATCCCTACTAAAATTCATATATAATTGCTTTCAGTGTGTGTGTGTGTGTGTGTGTGTGTGTGTGTGTGTGTGTGTGTGTGTGTGTGTGTGTGTGTTTTACTTACATGTTTTTGCATGCACCACATGCTTTCCAAGAACACTTGTAGGTTAGAAGAGGGCATTAGATCCCTGAGAACTAGTGAAGGAGGGTTTTTAACCACCACATGGGTGCTGGGAACTGAATCCAGGTCCTCAACAATAACAAGCACTCCTAATCACTAAGCCACCTCTCCATCCCTCACATAGTTTGGAGCTCCCTGTAGGTACAGGGCTTTAGTTTATAGCCTGGAACATTAAGGCATCCTCTTAAGAATTTTTTTTAACAGCCTGACTGTGTAGCCCAGGCTAGCTTCGAACTGTCTCATCCTTCTCAAGTGCTGGGATTACAGGTGTGCACCACCGCACGTGGTTTGGTCTATCGGTTTATTTTCAGGAATGTGAGTAGGTTTTTCTGCATGTTTGACCGGACCACATGTATTCCTGGTGCCTGCAGGAGGTTTCCGGTTGCCTGGAACTGGAATTACAGATGCTAGTAAACCTCCATGTGGACGCTAGGAACCAGACCCATGTCTACTGGACGAGCAGCTAGTGTTCCCAGCTATGCCGTCCTTCCAGCCTACCTGGAGTTTCTAATGATGCCACCTTTACAACTGGGGAATGTTCAGAGGTCCCCATGCCTGTGGCCTCTGGCAGGTCACGCCACTGATGTAACCTTCTAAGAGCAGCTTTAGATCTGCCAGATTCAAGTGTTTGCAACCTGACCTCAATGAAAAACTGGAACCATATTGCAGTAAAACGAAGCTGCCACAAGTGATGTGTTCATCGTGCATTTGGGGTTTTCTTTTGAGACCATCTTGTCTCCTAGGCTGGCCTTGAACTTGCTGTGTGGCCCAAGGATTTCCTGGAGTTCCTGATCCTCTTTCCCCTACCTCCTAAGTGCTTGGATAGCAGGAGTGCACCAAAGTGACAGGTTTATATGGCGCTGGGGGTAGAACTCAAAACTTTTTTTTTTTTTTTGGTTCTTTTTTTCGGAGCTGGGGACCGAACCCAAGGCCTTGCGCTTCCTAGGTAAGCGCTCTACCACTGAGCTAAATCCCCAGCCCCTCAAAACTTTTTTTTTTAAAGATTTATTCATTTATTATATGTAAGTACACTGTAGCTGTCTTCAGATACACCAGAAGAGGGCATCAGACCTCTTTACAGATGGTTGTGAGCCACCATGTGGTTGCTGGGAATTGAACTGAGGACCTCTGGAAGAGCAGTCGGTGCTCTTAACCACTGAGCCATCTCTCCAGCCCTCAAAACTTTTTAAAAACATGCGAGGCATGCACTCTATCCAAGCCCATCCATCACGGCCTGTTACATGTGCTGACATGACTGGTAGTGTGGGAAAGCTTCTTCAAGCCCGTTCAGAACTCTTCCGGAAGGAGGTAAGTTTCTGCAGTCTTCCTAAAGTGGGAAGGGTCTGGACCGGGAAGCAGCTGCGTGCCTATCCCTGGTAAGTGAGGGAGAATGCGTGGATTCTTACCTCTGCGGTGTAAGCCTCTGGCTGGTGCCGGAAGCACTTGATTTTGTTCTGAGAGCCCTCAGGATGGCAATTTGAGAACCTCATTAACAACGGCCCCATTGCAGTCTTTATTGTGATTTTGTTTTTAAAACAAAATCTTAGTACCTAGGCTGGCCTTGAACAATCCTGCCTCAGTCTACTGAATGCAGGATGATAGGCTATATTGCCACACTCATCTTTAAAGCACCCGCGAGCACACACACACACAGACACACACACACTAATTGAATGATGAATTGTCAGCAGTTGCCCGGGCAGGGCCCAGGCTCCTAGGACACCACTCACTTCTGTTACAGTGGGAACCCTGGAATAGTCAGACATAGTGGAACATGCCTGTAACCACAGCTGCTCAGGATGTTGACTGAGGCAGGAGGATCTCTCAAACTTCAAAGCCAGCCTGGCAACTGACTATACCATAGCAATTCCAAACCTATGCACACTGTACCAGGTTCATTCACACAGGGTTCCTTGATCCTTTTCTCATCCTTCATCTCATATAGCCTACCAAACTGGCCAAGGGTTCCCTGAGGCTCTCCCAGAGGCTGCCCATTCCTATGTGGTCTGTTATTGTGCTAACCCCAGTCACTAGAGTTGGTGGCAAGCACCTTTACCCTGTCTGCCATCTGGGTTGTAACTTTTTTTTTTAAAGATTTATTTTTATACAGATATGGGTACACTGTCACTGTCTTAAGACACACCAAAAAGGGCATTGGATCCCATTACAGATGATTGTGAGCCACCATGTGATTGCTGGAAATTTAACTCAGGACCTCTGGAAGAGCAATCAGTGCTCTTAAGCCCTGAGCCGTCTCTCCAGTCTGGGTTGTAACTTTTTAAGAACAATTTATACTTATTTTTGGTGAAATATTTGAAAGGTCTCAGGTTTAATGTCCACCGTGATTGTCCTTTTGGATGAGAGATTTACTAGGCAAGTTGTTGATGCCGTAGCAGACAGCAGCATTGTGGAAGCTCATGTGGTAAAGGGGGGGTCCCTTATAGGTTTCAGAAAGAGGGAAGGTCCCATGCCATGTGCTTGGTGAGTGGTCCGTAGCACAAGCTTGTAGTCAAGTTGTCTCTGATTCTCAGGTGGCAGGGAAACAGGAGGGTCTTGCATTTTGAGGAAGGAATGTGTGACCTTGAACATATGGGGAAGTGGAGAAGAAGGGCCCGTGTCACTCATGAGTATCCATCGCACGGTGTATCCTTCTGATAACTTATTGTCTGAGTCTGGGGCCTGGGCACAGAACCTAGGACGAGGGAGGCACAGCTGCAGAAGGCAGGGCCTGAGCAGCGTCTGCTCTGGGTTCTGGAAGCAGCATTTTCCACGTTTGTGATTCTGTAAGGACCAACCAAGCCCACTTGATTGGCCCAAATCCCACCTCACAGACTCAGCACAGCGCTTGCCCGCAGCAATCTTGGCTCAGGCTTTCTTTTCAGCTGTCTTGTTGCCCTCAGCCTCAGACAGAGCTGGCCCAGGCTGAGTGATAACTCCACTAATCCGAAATTTCCTAGAAGAGTATAGCAAACAATTGCTTTCCACAGCCTGGTGTACTGTTCTAAGGGGGCGCTGTCAGCATAATTACAGCTATTTCAGGTAGAATTCAAGGTACTCAGTGAAGTACTTATGAAATTCACAGTATGGATATAAATCCTGTGACAAGGAGCAACAGACGGTGCTCAGGGTGGAACTCCACTGGACAGGTGTCATGGAATAATGGTGTAAACACACACACACACACACACACACACACACACACACACACACACACCCTTACCTCAAAGGAATAAATGGTCGTTTATTCTGGAGTCAAATATGAGTGGCTGCAGTTCAGTTCACGTTTCAAGGTGTTTCAGTTTTCTACCAGGAGGTGCATAGTTCCTGATTTTCTATATCTACCTTCCAAGATGGGATCCAAGCATGCACCCCCATGTCTAATGCTAAGGGTGGAGCCCTGAGCTTTGTGTAAGTCAGGCAAGCACTCTACCAACTGAGACCCAGTCCCAGCCCCCCATATATGTTCTGAAAAGCCGTATTTTACACACGACACCCTTAAATTTAGGAACCACCTCTGGCCTGTGTGGGGCAACTCCAAATGTTCCATGAGCAGAATGCGGTCGTGGTTTGATCTGGTGAGTTTCGATAGACTGACCCCATTCCCTGCGGAAAAACAAGCCCAGGAACATTGTGCCCTGAGATGCTTCTCAGCTGCCTCTCCATCCTGTGGGAACCTGCTGTGAGGCCATCTCCCCTTCACCTCCCCAGCCCTACAAAGCCACACGGGTCTGTGACACCACTCGGCAACAGTTGAGAGGTGGCACAACAGGGAATTCCATTGTGCATACCATTTGGTGTCCCCATGGCTCTGATAGCCACCACACTGTTGACTTAGGAAGGCCTAACACATATAACAACAAGTAACCCAGACCCCAGGTTCCCAGGAGGTCAAAGGTAAGGCCTTGCGTGGAAACTGGAGAAGCAGAGGCAGTTCCAGAAAGCGAACTGGTGTTCTTCCTGGCCTCTTCAAAATGTCCAGCTTATCTTTACTACAATAGACTCAGGGTCAAAGGCCTCAGAAGTCTCCTTCAGAGCAGATGGACAGCATCCTTGGGTAAACTTCTGGAAGGGCAGGCAAAGCAGCCACTGGGGAGCTAGAAACGTTGGTGCAGGACCAGCACCAGCTGTCTTCACAGGGCTAGAGAGGAAACTAGTGATGTTTTATTATTGGAGAGTCGCCCTCAAACTTGCCAGCATGGGGCCACAAATCAGCTCTCTCAGTAGGATGCCTGCTTGGTGCTTACAGAGCCCTGGACTCTATCACTGGGATCACACAAAACAAGAGGGGTGATTATAATCCCAGCACAGAGACAGGAGAATAAGATGTTCAAGATAATCCCCAGCTACATAAAGAGTTTGAAGCTAGCCTGGGCTACACTCCTGGAATGGGTGTGAGTTATGGCACCTCACCTAGTCCTTCTACCACCTTAACTTGCCAAGTGTCTCTTTTCCCCTCAGGATGCACATGCTGGCTCATTTCTGGGGACAAGGACGAATAGTTCCAGAGATGTTTCTGGATGTGTTTATGGCCAGGCCTGGCTTCAGCAATGGCACGGATGTGCAGTCAAGGCCAGGCTTCCAGTCTTGTTCTGTGATGCTGGGGGTCAGCCATTAGGAAGGGATTTCATACCAATGAGTGGTCTATTCTAAGGCTGCTGGGCCGCATCGGAGAAGCAGCAGACCCCAGGAACAAGTCCCGGCCCAGGCTGCCTTCTGGGACTGAAGAGGCCCCTCAGCTGTGTCTTGCAAATCTCAGCTGGGTGCATCACTGAGGAGGAGTAAGGAGTAAAGGCACCTGGCAGCCTCACATGTGGATGGCCCCAACCATCCTCAAGGAGGGAGGCTTGAGAGAAAATCTCCATTTTAGAACCTTTACCGTGAAGTACTTCTAGCTTTAAGAGGGACAACACCTTGCTTAGTGGAGACGTTTCTTCCTGAAGAATCTTTAAATCAGAGGACAGGAAAAAAAATGAACCAGACCTTCTGACCTCTCAGAAAGTTTGTATATTTATGTATTCATGTTCACGAAAATGTGTGTGCACATTTATGTATCTGTGTATGTGCATGTGTGTGTTCACATGCACATGCAAATGGGGAACAGAGGTCCACACAGTTTATCCTGCTCTATCACCCATAGAAGCAGAATCTCTCACTGAACCTGCAGCTCCCTGATTTGTCTAGACAGGGTCTCTCTATGTAGACCAAGCTGACATTCAGAGATCCAGATGCTTCTACCTCCTGAGTGCTGGGCTTAAAAGCATGTACCTGGTCCTGTACCAGGCTTTTTATGTGACTGGTAGGATCGAACACAAGTCCTCCTACTTCTACGATGTATACCTTACCTAATAAGCCCTCCTCAGTCTCTCTCAGTAACTTAAGCCCTTCCATTCAAAGCAGATCCAAGGGGCTGGAGAGATGGCTCAGTGGTTAAGAGAACTGACTGCTCTTACAGAGGTCTCAAGTTCAATGCTCAACACCCAGACGATGGCTCACAACCATCTGAGGTAAAGAGGACTGGAGCCCAGAGAACACCAAGCTACTCTCCCGCTGTCTAAAGGGAGTGGCCTGGTGTTCCTGCCGCTGAGGTATGAGAACCACGGAGGCCACCGCATTTTAGACAAGAAGAAATTAAGCACTACAACTCTGACCAGAATTTGGATATATTGTTTTACTTCATACTTTGGATTAACCTCAGATGAATGCAGCTAAGGTCCAGGAAGATTAAGAGTCTGTCCCTGGTTGCTGCCTGAGGCACACAGAGCTGTTTCCTGCTAAGGTGAGGAAGCGGGGAGGGAGGTGTCATAGTTTGGGATCAAACAGGGATGAAGTTCAAGATGTGGCCACATGGGGGCAGTGGATCAATGTAAGACAGAAGCAAGCCCTTATCTTTGCCCTCAGGCTTTGGAAGCAACCTGGAAGTAGGTGGGTCCCCTTAACAGAGCTCCCTGGATAAGGGGCAATTGGGTTTCTGCAGGAGACTGCCTGGCTTCGACGCCACCACTGTCATTTACTGGCTTGTGGTGCGCTCCTGCTTTCTCTCTGACCTGGCTTTCTCACCCTCTAGGGACGCTGCAGTGATGGCTATGCAGAGCAAGTTACAGCTTACCGGACCATCGGAAGGAGATTGGAGTGGTTTATGGTACTTGATAAAAAACAGCAAACAATAGTTCTACTCCAATGGAACTATCCAGAGAAATCAGGGTGGACGCTGGAACTCCAGGAGAAAGGACCTCTGCAGCAAGCGACAACTGAACATGGCACTTATCCCTTCCAGCCGTTCCCTCAAAAGGACCCATGACTGTTTACATGGGCACTTGTGTTAGACAGGGAGAATACGAAGGTTACAAAGCATGCAGAAGAGTATTGACTGCACATAAACTCTTAGGTGACATTGCTAATTAAAGACAGGAGGCCAGTCCAGTCTACACAGTGAGTTCCAGGATAGCTAGGGCTGTGTAGAGAGAACCTGTCTCCAAAAAATATCAAAATAAGCAAGTAATAGGGCTGGAGAGATAGCTTAGTGGTTACAAGCAACTGGCTGCTCTCAAAAAGGGCCCAGGTTCAATTCGAGGCTTGTAACTCCATTCTAAGGGTCTGATGCCTTCTTCTGGCCTCATCAGGCAGCAAGTATGCATATGGTGGACAGGCATGCAAATAGACAAGACACCCATGCACACAAAATAAAACTAAAATTACAAAAGTATAAATAAACAGTACATTTTTTTAATGCAAAGTTGGAGGCAGTGGTGGGGATGCCGCTCACTTGGTAAAATGTTTCCTCTAGCATGTAAGAAGCTCTTGAGGAAAATTCTGGAAGGATAATGTCTTAGTTAGAGTTTCGTTGCTATGAAGAGACACCATGACTTAGGGAACTCTTATAAAACAAAACATTTAACTGGGGCTGGCTTACCGGTTCAGAGGTTCTGTCCATTATCATCGTGGCAGGAAACTTAACAGCATGCAGGCAGACATGGTGCTGGAGGGGCCCAGAGTCCTACATTTCCACAGGCAGCAGAAGGAAATTGTGTGACACACTGGGTGTAGCTTGAGCATATATGAACTCAAAGCCTGCTCCATCCTGTACCAGGTAGGGACTGAGGGATGCTGGGAGAACCTGACAGCCTGGTCCACTTTGTTATGCTTAGTAGTCACCTCAGCCATTTGTCCTAGGCTTGAGACTGCAGGCAATGGGAAGAGAGAGTTTTAAGAAGCAACAGACCGGGGGTTGGGGATTTAGCTCAGTGGTAGAGCGCTTGCCTAGGAAGCGCAAGGCCCTGGGTTCGGTCTTCAGCTCCAAGAAGAAAAAAGAAACAACAAACCCTCCTAGGTAGGGACTTAGCTCAAAGGGAACATGCTTGCCTAGTGTGTGAGATGCCCTGGGTTTAAACTCCAGTGCCACAAACGAGCAAGCAAACAAATGCTCCTTCTCCTCCCTTCCCCTCAGCCTCTATTTATCTTTTACTCCTGTGCAAATGTGGATGCACATGAGTGTAGTGTCTGTGGCTGCCAGAAGAGGGCAGCAGTTACCTGGGACTGTGGTTACAGGAGGCTGGGAGCAAACTGAGTTAGTTCTGGGGACCACACTGGGGTCCTAAGCAAGAGCAGTGTTCAGTTTTAACCAGTGAGCTGTCTGCCCCGCCCTGAAGTCGCTTTCTAGTGGTAGTTCAAGCTGTCCTTCTTCCTGGAGAGGAAAATAGGGCTGACCCACAGAGGACCTGACTTCAAATCCTTAGAACCCACGTAAAAAGCTACACACTGTTGTGTGTAGCCTCAGGGCTGTGAGGGGCAAAGATAGGGGATTGTTATGGCTTTCTGGCTGCCAGTCTGTCTCCAGGTTCAGTGACAGACCCTGTCTCAGGGGAATAAGGCAGAGCAGTAGAACAGGACACCTGATGTCCTCTTCTGGCCCCCACATACCTGTGCACACATATCCACATACATCACACACGCAGGTCTCCATGAAGAGGAATAGGGAGGCCTGGGATTCCAACTTAGGAAAACACTGGCTGCCACTGTCAGGCCTGTCAGAGCCCCCAGCCTCCTGTGGCTTCATAATCTTTCTGGTCAATTTCTTAACCAAGGACTTATCTTTCAAAACAAGACGTGCTGACCAATTAAAAAAATCTTTTTAGGCAGAACATGGTGGCACACATCTTTAATTCCAGCACTTGGGAGACAGGCAGGCAGATCTCTAAGTCAAGGCCAGCCTGGTCTATGTAGTGAGTTCTATAACAGGTTATATATATCGAGATCTTGTCAAAATAAGTAAGTAAACAAACAAGAAACTGGAGAAAAAACTCAACTACAACAAAAATCTTTTCAGAAAATGGGAACAGTGCACATACCTGCTATCCCAGAACACCTGTCATCCTGGCACACCTGTCATCCTGGCACACCTGTTATCCCAGCACACCTGTCCTCCCAGCACACCTGTCCTCCCAGCACACCTGTCCTCCCAGCACACCTGTCCTCCCAGCACACTGTCCTCCTAGCACACCTGTCCTAGCACACTTGTCATGGAGACACACCTGTCGTGCCAGCACTGAAGATGGAGAGCTAAGGTAAAAGGACCAGGCCAGCCTTGTCTACAGAATGAGACCTATTCTCAAAAATCCAAAAGGGTAGGAGGGACAAGAAACAAAAAAGCTGGGCTGTGGTGGTACATGTGTTTAATCCCAACATGGGAGGCAGACACCACGTGAGGCTGAGGTCAGCCTAGTCTACATAGAGTGTTCTAGGCCAGCCAAGGCCAGCTACATAGTGAGACCCTGTCTTGAAAAAACAAAGTGGTACTGGAGAGATGGCTCAGAGGTTAAGAGCACCGACTGCTCTTCCAGAGGTCCTGAGTTCAATTCCCAGCAACCACATGGTGGCTCACAACCATCTGTGATGGGATCTGATGCCCTCTTCTGGTGTGTCTGAAGACATTTACAGTGTATTCATATATAATAAATAAATACATCTTTAAAAAATAAATAAAAAGGACACAGAACTACAAAAGCCAAAACGCAAGGTTAGCACAGTTAGGTACTTTTTATTCGGGGACTTTCCTGGAAGTACAGACAGCTTATCAGCTGTTGGGGTCCTGCATGCTGGGTTTTAAAGTCAGAATGGTGCCTCTAACACGGTGTAAGTCACGCTATGATCCGAGGACCTGTTACCCATGACACCTCTTCCTCCATTAGGCCCCCACTTGCTCCTCCACACCCCCTTACACTATTCTGGTTCTGCCAAAGCCCCCATTCTCTGCTACCTGCGCCCAGCCTGCAGCTTTCCTAGTAAGTCGTGTATGGTCTCAATCCTCAGATTTGCCCCCGTCCCAAGAGAAGGAGAGCAGAACCAAGAGAGGAGGACAGCAATCAGGCCCTTGGGAGGAAGTCAGGGACTTCACTGACCAGAGGACGCCTTTAAACTTGCCAGGTTGGGGGTAAGCAGGGCTGGGTTTAGATCTACAAGAAGGACTTAGCATAGTCAGGTAGGCACACAGAGCTCTTGCAAAGGACTAGTTTAGTTCCCAGCACCCACTTTGGGTGCCTCATAAGAGCCCGCAACTCCAGCTTCAGGGAATCCAGTGCCCTCTTCTGGCCTGTTTGCACATCTCTACAGATACGCACAAATCCACACACACAATAATTAACAAAATCCTTATTCCTCATCATCTGGCAAACAAATGAAGGCCTCTTCCCTTCCCAATGGAAAAGGCTGTAATTTTCCCGCCTTATTTTTAACAGTAGAGCGGTAAACAGAGTTGAACCAAACTGACAGCTATGGCTGTGGCAACTTCTCTCCATGTCAGATAAAGCAGTGTCTACATCTGGTTTTCAATATCACACAGGGTAAGAAGCTTTTCACAGGTTCAATTTGCAAACCAAAATGATGACGGGCAGGTCCAGTATGTTGCAAGACTGCAAGCTTCCGGGGAGAGAGAGAATGAACTGGGAGAGGTGCGGGGCCCCTGGTGTCTGTCGCAGAAGGTAGTGAAGAGCACACGCCAGGGGACAGAGGAGCCCTGCAGGCCGGAGGGCAAGAGGCTCTGGAACTTATGAATATTCCAGACTGACTTCCGGGCCTGTGGGAGCAGAACCCAATCCTCTCCTGGGGGCCCAGCTGGGGCCTCAAGCTGGTGGGGTGCAAAGGACATTCAGACTGGGAGGCTGCAATCCACCCTTAGCACGGCGCCCGGGCCTGGGCCTGGCAGGGGAGGGCAGCCACTCAAGACCCCCACAGCCCACCCAGCTTCTCTTAATGAGCCCCACTAGGAGCTCCAGCTGTCAATCATTCTCATTGCAGAGTCCGTTGGCTCCGCAGCCTTCCTCTGAGGAAGAGGCTGGTACAAAATGACGCCAGGCCTCGGATCTAGCTTGACAGATCTGGGGGTAAGAGTTTTTGGACTCAGAGGGGTCTAGAAACCCTCAACAATCTGGTTATTTTCTCTCTTTGGCGATTCCAGGAAGCCAAAACCTGCCTCTCTCCTCAGGTGTCTGCTTAGTATGAGCTTTCTGGGAGGAAACAGACTGGAGGCTAAGAACAGCCGGGGTGCAGATATCAAGAGAAGCACAGAGCCCGGGAACAGCTTGTGTTCGTTCTTTTTTTTTTCAATGCTGGGACCAAATCTCTGACATAGGTAAATTAAGTAAGGAAGGAGGGGCTTGTTTTGGCTTAGTTTGAGGGTTTTGGAAGGGAGGCATGAAAGGGTGAACAACTGTGGTGGGAGCAGGGGTGGTAGGGTGGTGGCGAATTGCTCGGGAGGTGTGGGGGGAGGGGAAAGAGAAAGAGGTATAGGGCGAGGGAGAAAGAGAGGGAGAGGGAAAGAGGGAGGGAGGGAGACAGACGAGAGAGAGAGAGAGAGAGAGAGAGAGAGAGAGAGAGAGAGAGAGAGAGAGAGAGAGAGAGAGACTGACTCATGTTCTCCTTTCTCCCCTTCTTTTTCCTTCAGGATGAGAACCCAAACATAGGATAGCACCTTCAGCTCAGAGTGGGTTTTCCCGCCTCCACTAAACTTTTCTAGAAAAAACCTTCACAGACACTCCCAGAATGTATCACCTAGGTGACCAAATCCAGGCAAGATGATGACAAAGATTGGGCATCATACCCACAACCATCTATTACAAAGGTCCTTGGCATGGGTCCTTGGCATCTAGAAGTCTCTGTAGGTCCTACAGCTCAGCAAGAGGGGAGTATGTGAGATGTGAACCTGCAGAGACAGGATACCGAGGGGCCACTTAAGCAGACACAGTCCTGGGTGTGACCTACCATATCCATGCTCGTCCCCTCTTTCTCTCCCTTCCCTCTCCCTCTCTCTCTTTTTTTAAAGATAACCCTGACTGACCTGGAACTAACTCACTCAGTGGCCCAGGCTGGCCTCGAACTCACAGAGATCGGCCTCTGGGCTGCGATTAAAGGCTTGGGTCACCACACACTTTCATGACCTTCTTATCTGCAAAATTCATTCACTCCTTCCCAACTGTGGGCTCGTTGCCTGGTCCATCTTCATGAGATCTGGGTGTGAATGGCAGACTTCGGGATGGCTGCGACTCTTGTTAGCTCTTTCTTCCTGTGAGCCTGTGAAATTAAACAGACAAGGTATCCTGTCCCCACTTGACATACAATGATGAGACTGACCCCAAACTCAGCTAGGGACATATTCCATTCAAAAACAGGGGTAAAAGGAAGCCTTCGTTCACAAGAATTCTCAAATCCATCTGATTAAACATTAGAGAGTGTTATTCGGTCTGTGAGAATTCTTTGGCTGCACCCTTTGCTTCTTGGTTCTGCCTCAGAACGCTGCTTCCCGTGACTTGAGAGGCATACCATGAGGCAGCTGAGCAGTTCCCACTACCACACTTCCTCAGGGTGAAATTTGGAAGAGTCTGACTGACAGGCCCTTTTTCTCATCTTCCTCCCTGTGTTCCAGTTAGTGCTTGCTTGTATGGGTGTCTGTCTTGTCTTCGAGTGTGTGTGTGTGTGTGTGTGTGTGTCTGTCTGTCTGTCTGTCTGTCTGTCAGTCTGTCAAGAGAAGGTTTCATTATGTAGCTTAGGCTACCCTTGAGTTTTCAGCAATCCTCCTGCCTCAGCCTCCCAAACCCTGGGATCCCAGACATGAGGCAGCACACCTTCAGCTCTGTTTTCTGAGTCTCCTCTCTCTCGGCCTGGCTAGCAATGGGTCTGCCCCTGCACCTGCATAAGTTACCTTTCTGACCACACTGGGACAAAGGGTTCATTTTGGGGATCTAGCTACAGAAGGGTATGAGTCTACCATGACAGGTAACTGTAGCAGCAGGCAGCAGACATGGCGGCAGGAACGTCTGGAGCTACTATCTTGAACCACAAACACTGAGCAAAGTGGGAACTGGGAATGACTGAGTCTTTGAAATCTCCAAGTCCAACAAGGCCACGCTGCCTAAGCCTCCCCAGGCAACCAAGGATCTACTGAGGATCAAGTGTTAAAATGACTAAGCTGGGAGCAAGGGGTGTGGTGACACATGTCTTTGTCTTTAATCCCAGCACTTAGGAGACAGAGGTAGGCCAGCCTGTTTGTAAGTTCAAGGTCAGCCTGGTCTGCATAGTTCCAGCCTGAGTTACGGGATGGCTAGGGCTGTATAATAGAGACCTATCTCAACAAACAATAAGACGCATAATAGACTACTGCAGATGCTTTTCAATACATTGAATACATCACACCTGGGGTTGGGGATTTAGTTCAGTGGTAAAGCGCAAGACCCTGGGTTCGGTCCCCAGCTGGGGGGGGGGGGGGGATACATCACACCTAACCTGGCCTGTGTCAGCCTCCGTACAGAACTAGTACTAGTAAGTAAGCCTACAGTTAGGGCAAATTTTTGAGCTCAAGTGTTGGACTTTTATTTTCAGTGCTGGAGTATAAGGCAGACCCCATCATTCTGGTGCATGGTAAGGCAGAGTACTGTGACAGAGAGGACACAGTGAGGCAGTGAGAAGCAGAATGACAAGATCTAGTCCCCAAAGGATGCAACTTCAGTGACCCACAACTTCCAGTGAGGCCCCATCTCCTGAAGTTTTCCAGATCAGAGTTACTAATCAAAGCCTCAACAAACCAGCCTGTGGGATCATTTCATATTCAAACCATGGCGGTGGTTATGGTCTGTAGGTTGATGTCTGTATGTAGGTAAGGGCTAGCACAAGTTAAGGCAAGGCGAGGCCTGTAATTGGACAGTAAAAAGTAAGGCAGGAGGGTTGGTGATTTAGCTCAGTGGTAGAGCGCTTGCCTAGCAAACGCAAGGCCCTGGGTTCGATCCCCAGCTCGGGGGGGGGGGGGGGGAAGGGAGGAAGAAAGGATACCTTAAAAAAAAAAAAGTAAGGCAGGGACAGAGCTTTTGTAAGGAGAGAGAGAGAGAGAGAGAGAGAGAGAGAGAGAGAGAACCAAAATGGAGGCAGAAAAGGACGACTCAGATCCATGTGGCCTTAAGTGGCACAGGTAGTTATGAATATTTCTTTTTTTTTTGGTTCTTTTTTTCGGAGCTGGGGACCGAACCCAGGGCCTTGCGCTTCCTAGGTAAGCGCTCTACCACTGAGCTAAATCCCCAGCCCCTGAATATTTCTTAAAGGATGGATTTTTATAGATCAATTTATCTTACTTAGGTGGGCGGTTTATATCATTATCAATTGGCTCTGAGTTTATTGCGTGGACGTATTATGGATCGAGAAGTTAACATATAAATCTGATTACTAAATTATAAGCTTTTTGAGTCTTGATTTTAACAGGGTGCTGGGAGTTTATACCATAACTATTAGGGAGTGGATGCTAGGAATGTAAACAGAGCTACGAGAGAATAGCCACTACTGGGTGGTGGGAATATGGGCTGGTGGTCTTGGGTTCTATAAAAGAGCAAGTTGAGCAAGCCAGGGAAAGCAAGCCAGTAAGCAACATCCCTCCATGGCCTCTGCATCAGCTCCTGCTTCCTGACCTGCTTGCGTTCCAGTCCTGACTTCCTTTGGTGATGAAACAGCAGTGTGGAAGTGCAAGCTGAATAAACCCTTTCCTCCCTGACTTGCTTCTTGGTCGTGATGTTTGTGCAAGAATAGGAACCCTGACTAATACACTACCTTTTAAAAGTATCTATCTATCTATCTATCTATCTATCTATCTATCTATCTATCTATCTATCTATCTATCGTTTTTTCAGGATAGGCTTTCTCTGTATAGTTTTCTTTGGCTGTCCTGGAACTTGCTCTGTATACCAGGCTGCCCTCAAACTCATAGAGATCCAACTGCCTCTGCTTTCTAGGTGCTAAAGGCTAAAGGCATACACCACCGCCATTCAGCCTATTATTGTTGTTGTTGTTATTATTATTATTATTATTATTATTATTACTTTAAGTTTAATTTTTAAAAAGTTTTGGAGACAGAATCTTAGATAGCCCAGGTTGGTCTCACACTTGTTTTGTAGTCAAGGACTTCTGATCTTCCTGGCTCTGCCTCTGGAGTCCTGGGGTTACAGACCTGTCTCACCGTGCCCAGACTTACACGGCACAGGGGTCTGCATACAAGGCAGAATTTGTTTTACTCTATGTGTAGAGGCTAGAGAACCCCTGGCTGGAGTCAGTTCTCTCCATCCTCCTCGGGCCTCCTGGGAGTTGAACTGAATCTTCTGGCATGGCGCTGAGCAGTCTTCCCTGTCGAACCACTGGTCTGTGCTTGTCTTTTCTAGTTCCAGATTTCCACTGGGAAACGTTCCCTTCACTTGTGACTTCCGGTCGTGCCTTCTACTCATACTTCTTTCACATTTAGGTTCCTCACCTATTTATCTGTGCAGTTCTTCTACAAAGCTTTTGTTCTGGGACTGGAAGTCAGCTCAGCAGTTAACAGCACTTTTGAGCCAGCAGGATACAGTGACCAGACGTGCTCCCTTAATCCCAGCAGCTGGGAGGCGGAGGTAAGGGGATCTCTCTGAGTTCCAGGCCTGGTAACATAGTGAGTTCCAGGAGAGCCAGGGCATACATGAGAAGCAAAAAGTCCCCTGGTGGCTACATGGAATAATGAAGTTGCAGTTGTGTTTCCCCTCCCCCTTCCTCCTTTTCTCCACATACACGATTGTCATCTTCATTTCTTCAGGTACCATTTTATTTCTGTTTCAAAATATTCAGGGCTGGAGAGATGGCTCAGTGGTTAAGAGCACTGACTGCTCTTCCAGAGGTCCCGAGTTCAATTCCCAGCAACCACATGGTGGCTCACAACCTCTGTAATGGGATCTGATGCCCTCTTCTGGTGTGTCTGGAGACAGCTACGGTGTAGTCATATATAATAAATAAATCTTAAAATATTCAGTCTGCCCTCTCTTGCTACACAGTCTTATTTATTATTCATTCACTATTTACCAACTTGCCATGGATGAAAAGAGCATTAAATCTCTTCCGTCCACTCTGCCGCTCCCTCCCTCACCCCTAAATACAGCACAGCGTTCGTCTACCCTGCAGTCACTGTTTCCGCTATGGTTCATACAGCATGGTTCTTAGCTAAGTGGATCTCGTTTTGTTTTGCCGTGAGGCCTCAATGTGTAACTGCAGTCCAAATGTCCTTAAACTTTTAAAAAAAAAAAACATTTGTTTATTTTGTCTGTGTCTCCGAGTGTGGGTGTGCTTGCCATGGTGCATGTCTGGAGGTGAGAGGATGACTTTGCAGGGTGTGTTCTCTCTTTCCACCATGCGTCTTCTGGGGATCCCACTCCAACTTCTCCTTACCCCCTGAGTCCTCAGACCTCTGGCTCAGTCTCCTGAAACCACACCTGCCCAGTCACTCTGCCTGTGTCTCCTTGTTTTATTTTGTTTTGTTTCGAGACAGGATCTCGCTCTATAGCCCTGGCTGTCCTGGAACTCACTCTGTAGACCAGGGTGCCCTTGAACTCACAGAGATCCACCTGCTTCTGCCTCCTGAGTGCTGGGATCAAGGACACACACCACCAAGTCAGCTCACATTTTTTTTAGCAGAAACTTTTGTGTTTGCCTCGTTCTTCGCTATCTGGTTTAGTCTCTACCCAGGCCTCTCAATGTCTCTGGTGCTCCGTATTAGTGCCTCTTAGCACAGCATAAATATCCATCCCATTCCTGTAATAATGTCCCGAAAATATTCCACGGAGAATTTCCTGTCTCCCCTCATGCACCCATCTGAAGTGGCTGGTTTCTCCTTCTTTCTATTGTGTGGGGGCAGGGAGGGGCTGATCACCTGATTTTCTTTTTTTCCTTTGTTTTGTTATTCTTTCTTTCTGACATGATCGTACATAGAGAAGGCTGGCCTCAAGCTCGTCATCCTCCTGCCTCCATTTCCTAAGGGCTGGGATTACAGGCGTGTGCCAATCTGCCTGGCAAATCTGTCACTACCTGTATGTGCCTTAGCTATCTTTTGAGAAAGGATTTGTGCCTCTGTTAGTTGGTCGGCTCCCTTTTTCATTTTGCGAAGTTTAAATATATTCTTAAGCTTTGTATACACTTGGCTGAGACTTTGGCCCAGGTTTAGGTGAGTTCTTAGATTATAAAGAATCCTGGGGGGGCTGGGGATTTAGCTCAGTGGTAGAGCGCTTACCTAGGAAGCGCAAGGCCCTGGGTTCGATCCCCAGCTCCAAAAAAAAGAACCAAAAAAAAAAAAAAAAAAAAAGAATCCTGGGGTTGGGAGAGATGATCCTGTCTGAAATGTACTTGCCGGGAAACCATGAGAACCAGAGAACAGATCTCCAGCACCTACATTAGAAAGCCTGTCACCTTCACATGCATCCACACATATGTGCAAGCTTACTGTTACATACATACAGATATACACACAACAACAACAACAACAACAACAATAAAATAAGATTTAAAAGCATCAAACAGCTTTGTGGGCCTTAGTTTCCCACTCTGAAGGCAAAGCTGACCTAATAACTCCCTAGCCTCTTACCCACCTCAGCCCTGTGACTTGTGCCTCATTGATAGATGACCCAGAAGTCTATGAAGCCAGCTCAGGGCCTGAGAGAGGACTCTATTACCTCATTGTCAGGGTGTGTTCACCTGAGGTCTGAATGGAAGGCCTATAATGTGCTATGTGATGTCCTGACGGTACTTAGCTCCAGGCCTCGACATCAGGAAAATTACAGGTCAGCCTCAATGGTTCCTGACCCTGCCCTGCCTACCCATTAGAATTTCCTGCTGATACTAGGGTCCCACCTAGAGAGAGTGCTAGGTCACGTGGTAAGGTTCTGAACAGCTAGGGCTGGGAAACCCATACAACTTATCTTAAATTCTTTCTTTCTCTCTTTCTCCCTTTCTCCCTTTCTCTCTTTCTCTCTCTCTTTCTTTCTTTCTTTCTTTCTTTCTTTCTTTCTTTCTTTCTTTTTCTTTCTTTCTTCCTTTCCAGGGTCTTATGTATCCCTGGCTATCCTCAAACTCATTATGTAGCCTTGAACTCTGAATCCTCCTGCCTCTGTCTCCTGAGTGCTGAGGTTGCAGGTATGAACCCAAGTCTATTCTGGGCTGGAGTAGAACCCAGGGCTTTGAGCTACTTACAGAGCTGTATCTCCACCCCCTTTCAAGTGCTTCCTGAATGGTTCTCACACACAGCCTAGACCAAACCACATGCTAGGCAATCCGGAAGCCCCCTGTCAATGCTGGGAATGCTGTATACCCTGCTGGGCATTGCTAGGCCACAGGCACAGATGGTGTTACCGGCTGGGCTGAGGCGCTGCAGCCATGCTGGGTTTCCCAACTACAGCAGGACCCTCTCCCCAGCTAGCCTCGGGACCCGATTGGCAGACACAAGAGTGACTCAGACGATAGGGTCACAGCTGTGCACCTGGCAGGGCGCCACAACACTGATCCAGGAAGCCTTCTGAGACACTTGGCGGTGGCTACATGGTGGAGACACGGATGGTCAGCTGCCTTGGGAGACAGTGTGGCAGGGAGGCATTTGCAAACCTTAGGGGAATGAAGACTACATTTCCAAAAGTGTGTGTTTTTGTTTGGTGTGTGTTAAGTTTTAAATTCCATTATAAATAGTCTATGGTCATTATAAAAACATGCATAAGTACTGGGCAAGATAAGAAAAGGGACAACAGAGAAGGCACACGCTATTCAGTGCGCTGCAGTAATCCTTGTTGGCACTGGAATACTGTCATGCATGGCTGGCCCAGCACATTCTGAGAAGGACGTGGTTAGCAGATCTGATCACTGTGCAAACACCATAGAGTGTGTTTGCACAACGATGGGACCTCTGTCATACACACAGTCCATGGTGAATTGAGAAGTCTTTCTGTGGCCAATAACCATTTCCAAATGCACATATGCCAATCCTGGTAGCCAGCAGCTTGTTTGTGGGCAGGAGAAAGTGGAGTCTGGTATTTGTCACTTCTTGGCATTCCCAGAGAACACAGGAGGTGAAGGAGCTGACAAGAACCCTGCCCTCGGTCACATGGTAAGGTCCATCCCAAGTCTGTCTGGCTCTGAGGTTGGACAACCAGTCACAAGAGTGGATATAACCCCCGTGATTGGAACTGACCCCAGAGAAGGAGAGAGTGCTAGGTCTTGTTTCGTGAAACATCTCTCCTCTCTCTCTCTTTGGATTTGTTTATTATTTTATGTGTATGAGTGGTTTGCTTGCATGTTTGTATGTGTACGATGTATGTCTCTGGTGCCCTGAGCAGAAGAGAGCCTCAAATCTCCTGGGATTGAAGTTACAAAGGGTTTGTGAGTCACCAGGTAGGGGCTGGGAATTGAACCTGGATTCTCTGCCGGAGCAGTAAGCCCCACACGGCATCTCTTGGCCTTTCTTAAAACACATTAAATGGAATCACCAGTGGCAAATCAGGGAAAAAGTTTCTTTTGCAGAAGACATGTTAGAAACAATTATCATCTCAATATTTTGCTCTATCTATCTATCTATCTATCTATCTATCTATCTACCTATCTGTTATGTGTTTATGCTGCATGTATGCATGCCGCAGTATGTATGGAAAGCCAGAAGCAGGAGTCAGTTGTCTCCTTCCATCAAGCCGGTCCCAGGGTTCAAGCTCAGGTGATCAGGCTTGAGAGCAAGCACCTTTACCTGCCGAGCCTTCTCACCAGCCAGCAAAGGGCAGTTTAAAATACAATGCTAGTGAGTAGCATAGGCTATGGTCTCAGCCAGAGAAGGCAGGAGGATTTGTGACCTGGGAGATATATAGATACATACATACATATATATATATATATATGTATATATGTATATATATCCCTCAATCATATTCAATCAATGAATCAATGTCAAGATATATACTTACATAGTGAAATTTTGAAGGCTCATTCTTTCCTTTTCTTCTTTTTGTCTGTGTGTCTGTCTGTCCATCTTTCTTTCTTTCTTCTTTTGCTTGAGATAGGATCTTAAGTATTCCGGGCTGGTCTCAAACCTCTAACCTCAAATTTACCTTTTAGCTGAGGATGACCTTGAACTTTCGATCGTCATCCCGATTCTACCTCCTGAATGCTGGCATTCTGGGCAGGCCCCAGCACACCCAGTTTACATGGTTCCAGGAAGGGACCTAGGGTATTACCTGTGTTCAGCAACCACTCTACCACAGAGTGACAGCCGAGGCTCACAAACGATCCCATTTTAAGGGCACCTGTTCTGAGGAGACAGCAACGTGGTAGGTTTACTCGTACATATGGTGACACTATTTAGAGACATGAAAAACAATCTGAACAGTGTGTGACTGCAGAAACTTGGTCAGGTAGATATCATGTTACAATATGTCTATTGGCACACAAAAATATTTAATATATAGACATACATAGCAAATAAAAGGCAGATATGAGCTCATTCGGTAAAGTTTGCAAAATAAATCCCTATTAAAGAAAACACGCCTGGCCCAGGTGTGAGGTCAGCAGCAGACAGCACAGAGCAGGGCGGAAATTGAATCTCTATCGGATGCGGCGGATGCGGCGTCTTTGGGAGGACCTGACTTCCCTTGGGGATCCAGCATGCTGCAGAGACAAATGCACTCTGTAAGCTCTAGGAGAGGCCTCTGTGACAGTCAGAAGAGACTGCCCAAGTGTTCAGGCTCTGAGTCAGGGTGAAAAACTGGCTTCAGACAAGTGTTTCAAACTCACGGCGCCAAGTCTAGACTGAGCATGGCACTTTTCCTGTGGGTGACCGTGAGGTAGGGCTGCCCTGTGAACTGAAGAACTGAGTCTGCAGTTAGTGACAGTCCTGAGCTATGCTGGAGAGGTAGGGAACAGCAGTGGGGGAAGAGCAGCCAAGACTAAGATCTACAAATACCAAAAGGAACGGGCTGGAACTGGAGAAGTCTAGTGACGCTAACTCCTGTTTGCTGTAGTGAGACGGTTCAAATGTCTCATAGCCTAATTCATTTCTGTTGTTTCAAATATTGTTTATTCTGAGTGAATATTAGTTTTTTAAATTCTTTTATTTTATATATTTATTTTGGAGGGGTGCTGTTGAGACAGGTTTCTCTGTGTAGCCCTGGCTGTTCTGGAATTCACTCTATAGACCAGGCTAACCTCAAACTCCACCTGGCTCTGCCTCCCAAGTGCTGGGATTAAAGGTGTTCGCTACCACTGCCTGGCTGCTTTTGAAGATGGAAGGGAGTGTCGGGCCTAGTGGTACACCCTTGTCGTTTCAGCACTCTAGAGGCAGAAGCAGAAGGATCTGGAGTATAAGATCATCCCCAGCTATTAGTTTATAGCAAGCTGGCTATACACAAGCCTAGGCTACGTCAACCTCTGTATCAGAAAGACAAAAAGATGCCAGGCAATGGTGGGACAAGTATTTAATCTCAGCACTTGGAGACAGAGGCAGGCAGGTCTCTGACTTCGAGGCCAGCCTTGTCTGCAAAGACAGTTCCAGGATAGCCAGGGCTACACGAAGAAACCCTGTCTCTAAAAACAAAAATGAAAACTACAACAACAAAAAGAAAGGCAAAAAGATGAAACTGGAAATGTAGCTTAATTGGTAGAGCACCTGCCCAGCAGAACTGGAGCGCTGGGTTCTGTTCCCACCACTGCAGAGACCCTGTAATCTCAGGGAGGTGGGAGTGGAGGATCAGAAGTTCAGGGTCATCCTTGATTATGTAGAGAGTATGAGGCTAGCCTGGGATACATGAGACCCTGTGTAAAGAAATAGAAAAGTCAAGAGATTCTAAAAAATGGATCCAGCTTGGATCTCTAGCTCGTTCATGAAGCATTTGCCTAACACATGCGGACCCTGGGTTGGATTCTCCTGAACCACATGCAAAACAAAGCAAGTTCGGAAAGATCTTTTACCTGTGAAAAGCAGGAAGAATTACAGTTACCAACCTCTGGGGATTCATTCAAGCTAGGTTGCTTACCATACAGCCTTAAGAGTAAGTCAGTTTCCAGTCTGAGAACTTTGGTTGTCCCGAGAAGTGTGGCCATGAGTCACCTCCATAAAAAGTCACTTTAGTGCAGGTTTTATGGTTCTTTAATTGGTTGGCTTGGGTGCTTTGAGACAAGGTCTCACTCTCTAGCCCAGGCTGGCCTGGAATATGTGGCAATTCTCCTGCCTCAAATTTCCAAATGCTGAGAGTACTGGCATGAGCCATCACGCCTGGCTCACTTTTTCGGTGGAGAGAAAGGCATACATTACACTCCATCTCTCATTGTACGGGTGCATTGCAGTGCAGGGGTCAAACGCGGGGCTCTCTGCCTGAGCTGCATCTTCAGTGGTTTGCTCCTTTTTTCCTTTGTTTTTTTTAAAAAACGTTTTGTTACATTTATTTACTTGTTTATGGGCACATGCATTCACCCATCCTATGGAGGTCAGAGGATAAATTGCTGGAATTGCTCTGTGGTTTCCAGGATTCGAACTCAGGTTATCAAGCTTGGCAGCAAGCACCTTTTCCCTCTAACCTTTATACCCATCTCGTGTCCCTTTTTTCAAATTACAGTGATACAGTGATGTGTGTGTGTGTGTGTGTGTGTGTGTGTGTGTGTGTGTGTGTGTGTGTGTACACATGAATAAGCATGTATGCCACAGGATGATGGAAGCCAGAGAACATGTGGGAGTCAGTTCTCTCTTTTCATCTTGTGGGTCTTGGGGTTGAACCCAGGTTGTCAGATTTGGCAGCAAGCACCTTTATCCACTGAATGACCCCCCCCCTCACACACACACACACACACACACACACACACACACACACACACACCTAGTTTAATAAGATTTTAATCTTGAATAATATAAAATAATCAAGTAAGTGTTTAGTGTTGCTTCTTTGTTTGTCTAGAGAGGTTCTATCTGTGCAGTCTTGGCCTGCCTGTTACATGTAGACCAGGCTAACCCTGAGAACTTGCAGCAATCTTTCTACCTCTGCCTTCCTATTGCTGCGATTACATGTGTGAGCCAGCACACCTGGCTGGATTTTTATTTTCTTGAGGGAAAAGTTGAAGGTTTTGCGTTCATCCCCTTGTTGGACTGGAGGGGTAAGGTCTGCTGGCAGCACTGTGCACAGGGAGCACCAACAGGAAAAGAGCGGTCTCCACTGAAATCAGCGCTGTGGGCCGGCATCTGATGAGTACGTCTGCCTTACTCTCATGTAAGGTGCCAGGAGACGTAAGTATAGCATTCTTGCAGTTCTGGGACCTAAAAATCATGTTAGGAGTTTCTATAGAAAGATTGGAGAGATGGCTCAGTGGGTAAGAGCGCTTCCTCTGCAAACTGGAGCTTGAACTTCCATAGCTCACTTAAAAGTCAGACTTGGCTGAGCATCTTTGTGACACCAACCCTGCGAGGTGGAAGGAGGTGAACTGGAGAGCTGCTTGGCCTGCAAGCTTCTGGTTCAGGAAGAGACTGTCTCAAGTCAACAAGGCAGATTGCGATGGGGAAACAGCAGACCTTCTTCTCTGGCTTCCTCATGCACACAGTCATGTGCATGCACACTCATACGGCACACACATGCACACGCGCTCATGACACACATATACACACATATACATACACATACATACACATACATATATACACATACATATATACACATACATATACACACAACACACATACACACACAAACACACACACTCACACACTCACACACTCACACACACATACATACACATACATACACACATACATATATACACATACATACACACACAACACACATACACACAACACACATACACACACAAAGACACACACACTCATACACTCACACACATACATACATACACATACATACACACATACACACACACACACACACACACACACACACACACACACACCACAGCCTCATTCAGCAATATACCCTGCAGTAAACTCTTGCCTTTTACATGTATACAGTACACCAGCTCCTAAGCCACTTTCCAGTGGTTTGTAATCTTTTGTTGTCACCAGAAGTGTGGCCACAGATTGGATCGCCTTGGTTGTATGGCATTTGTTAACTCTTCCAGTGACTCACGGGGACAGATTCCTAGAAGCAGTATTGCTAAATTGAAGAGTAAAGGCAGGTTCAATTCCGATGGCTATTACCAATTTCCTTCCAAAAAAACGATGACGTCGTTTTGCACTCGGTGAACAATGCATGTGACCGCCCAAGTCCTCACAGCTTCTGGTGTCAACATTTTGAAATTTTGCCCATCTGATAGTAGGACAAAATGTTATCTCTGTGTAATTTTAATTTGTACATCTTTTATTATGTAAAAAGTCAAGCTTCTTTGCCATTTATCACCTACTATCTGTGTTCAGATCTTCAACCTATTTAAACACAAAGACCTGGGGCTGGGGAGGTGCTCAGTGGGTGAATGCCTAGGCAAGAGCATGAAGACCTGGGTTTGGATCCCCAGGGGAGGAGACCGGCTGCTTCCTGCAGTTTGCCAGTTATAGCTTGCTTCAGTTTTCTGCTGTCTTAGAAACTATCGCTGAGTGAAACAGCACTTGACTGGTATGTATGAGGTCCTAGGATTGCATACAAATATGTGTGTGTGTGTGTGTGTGTGTGTGAGAGAGAGAGAGAGAGAGAGAGAGAGAGAGAGAGAGAGAGAGAGTCTGGAGAGATGGTTTGGCAGTTAAGAGCACTTGCTACTCTTATAGAAGACTGGGTTTTGTTCCCAGCACCCAGATGGTGCCTCACAACTGTCTGTAATTCCAGTTGCAGGGGATTCAATTCTCCTTCTAGCCTCTAAGGGTGCTGCTTGCATGGACAGGCTGCATAGACACCAACACATATAATAAGCACAATACACATAAAATAGCAAACTTTCTATTTCTTTTGATGGAAAGAAATAGTTCTTTGGCTTTCCTTGGTACTCAGTTGGTAGAGTGCTTGCCTAGCACGTATGAAGCCCTAGGTTCAGTTTCCAGGACCTCAAAGGTAAATAACAAAAACCGGGTAAGGAAGACGGTGGGGAGGCAGGAGGATCAGAAGTCCAATGTCACTCTCGGCTACACATGGAGATCAAGACCAACCTGGGTTACCGGGGAGTGGGGGGGGAGAGGCAGGGGGGGAGGGAAAGGGAGAGATATCCTGGTATATTATATTCTTGGCCCACAAAAGAGACATATTTAGTGTCAGATTACCTGGTATCACGTGAGCATGTGCTCGGAGCTGCTCATCTTAAGTGGATCCTGGCAGATCTACGTAAGGTTGTGCAGGTCATTGTAACGTTTACTAGTGACCCAGGCATGGTGGTGCACAGGTAGAAAGATCACGAGTAGAATGCTAGCCTGGGCTACATAAATAATAACCAGAAAAGGAGGGGGCGGGGAGACATGGATGAGAAGAAATTCTCCAGTGAGTAGAGCTGTGAAGAGCACATCTTTCTGTTGTATAGAAAAAGAAGAGGTGAAAATAGAGAAATAGAGGTGGCCACCAATGGCCAGAGACAGCGTGGGACAAGAACACAGTGACATCTGCAATGCTTCTCTGTGCACAGACGGTTGGAGTAAATGTTTTCAGCTCACAGGTCACAGGATTTCTCTGGCAACTCTGCCTTCACATAAAAGCTATCACAGTCAGGGCAGAAATAAGTAAGCCGGGTTCATGTTCTAGTTTACCTTCCATTGCTGTAATGAACACCACAACCACGAGCGACTTGGTGAGGAAAAAGTTTATGTCAGCTTCCAGTCCGGCGTGAGGGGAAGTCAGGGCAGGAACTGAGGCTAGGCCGTGCATGGAGGAATTCTGTTTACTGCCTTGCTCAGCCTACTTTCTTTCCTCCCAGGTCCACCTGCCCAGGGGTGGCACCTACAGTGGACCGGGCCCTTCCCATCAATCATCAGTCAAGACAATACCGCTCGGGCTTGCCAGAGGCTCCCCCTCCCTAGGTAACCCTAGCTTTTGTCAAGTTGACAGACTGACCAGCACAGCCTATTTCCACACAGTGCTGTCCAGAGGATGGAGTGGATTTGGCCTGTGAACTTTAGTCTGTCAGTCTCCGGGATGAACGGACTTGCAGAAATGGGTGAAAGGGTGGACACCTGTGTATTGTACTTTATTGACCCCAGGGAATCTATCACCCCGGTGGCTGGAAGATTTGGAATTTGTCTCACTGGTGCTCCCTTGTACGTGCATGAGGACCTGAATTTGAATCCCCGGAATCTGTGTAAAGGCTGCCATGTCACCTCAGCATCTAATCCCAGCACTCCTGTAATGAGACAGGAACAGGAGCTCGGAGGCTCCCAGCTAGCCTGGGAGAGGAAATAGAGACATACAAATCCCTAAGACTGTGCTCTGACTTACACACACACACATCTGTATTCACACGCATGAATGCACAAGTACACACAAACATCATCTACACACACACACACAGGCTGACTGGAACATCAAATAGATGTGTGAATCTTCCAGGTGATGCCAGCCAGCCTCTGTTGTCACCCACTCCAGTGCTGGCCCAGGCACCCAGAAGACTGGCAGGGTTGTGTGCTCTAAATGGTAAGAATAAGCTATTGGGCTGATAGGATGGCTCACTGGGTAGGGACACCTGCTGTCAGATCTGCCAACCTCTGGTGGGCTGATAGGATGGTTCAGTGGGTAGGGACACCTGCTGTCAGATCTGCCAACCTCTGGTGGGCTGATAGGATGGTTCAGTGGGTAGGGACACCTGCTGCCGAGCTGTCAAGCCTGCTGACCCCTGCTCAATCCCCAGAATCCACGTGGTAAAAGGAGAGAACCAACTCTGACAACTTGTGTTCTGACCTTCACACACATTCTGGGGAACCACCCCATACATTCACACGCATAAAAAACAATAGCTGAAAACGTAATAATTTTTGCCAGGAGGTGGTGGCTCACACTTTTAATCTCAGTATTCAGGAGACAGAGACAGGCAGATCTCTGTGTTTGAGGCCATTCTGGTCTACAGAGTGAGTTACTGGACAGCCAGGGCCACACAAAGAATCCCTGGCCCTCAAAAAGCCAAACAAAGAAAGTAATAATTCTAAAAAAATGAGCTCTTACTCACTGAAGCTGGTAAAACTGCTGCTGTGGGCTAAGTTACTGCAGCAGAGACAGAATGCTGAGCGCTCAGTCTAGTGCCTAACCAGGCCAAGATGGGGCACGGGGCCCCTTCCACTAGAGGGGAAGAAATAATTCTTCATCCTTACTGGAGTTAGTCCAATTTCTTAATATATTCTTACCTTTTCTGCCTACCAATGGACAATGCCACAGGCCTTTGAAGTGACCTATCAAGACAAGAGAGTTCTTTTCTTTTTTTTCCTTTCCCTCCCTCCGTCCCTCCCTCCGTCCCTCCCTCCCTTTCTTCCTTCCTTCCTTTCTCTGGTTCTCTATGTAGCCCTGGCTGTCCTGGAACTTGCTGTATAAACCAGGTCAGTCTTGAATTTAACTCCTGAAAATCTTCCAGACTCTTCCTTCTGAGCCTGCGACAAAGGCCTGTGCCAGCCAGTATGTCCTCTGCTAAACAGGGAGTTTGTGACCAGCCTGGGTTACATGAGAGCCTGTCTCAGAATAAGGTATAGAGTAAAATACACTCCGTAGAGTAGAGTGAACTTTGGGTGGACTGAAAGGAGTCGAGAGGGAAAGGCAAACAAAACAAGCGAAGGTGGAGAGAGAACCGGTAAGTCACTGCCAGAATTTGGTTAACCTTTGGGCCCTCCAGAAAAAGCTAACTTTTTTTTCTGTTTAATTGTATTTTATTTTTTGAGACAGAGTTCCTCTGTGTAGCTTTGGCTGTCCTAGAACTCACTGTGTAGACCAGGCTGGCCTCAAACTCACAGCGATCCTCCTGCCTCTGTCTCCTGAGTGCTGGGATTTGAAGGCATGAGCCGCTGCCACCGTCTGGCTAAGCTGACTCTTTTTATCAAAGCGCATGTGCATGTGTCTACGGGATAGGTCCCATTTCAAAATGCAGGAATAATTTCACATTTCGATGGGAGAAGAGTGCGGAGGCACCATCTACTCAATCAAACAGGGGAAATAAATCATGTCCAATTGTGCAAACAACAATAATACAAACGAGCTGGGAAGTCAGAAAGCCCCAGGGAAGGGACGCTCATTCCCCAGGGAAGGGACGCTCATTTGCTGGAAGAACATAGCAAAATAAGACATTTCTGTCTCTGTTTAAATTGCATTTCCTGTTTTGCGTATCGGCATTTTGCCTGCACGTGTTTGTGTACCACGTGTATTATGTGCTTTTGCAGAGGCAGGAGAGGGCGCCGGATTCCCTGGGACTGCGGTTTCAGGGGACTCCAGCTGCCACGTGGGTGCTGGGAACCGAATCAGGGGGTTCCGGAAGAGCATCCAGTGCTCTTAACTCTGCTCTGACTCTCCCGACCCATAACGTTGTGATGAATTGTCATCCCCAGCTGGACCAGGTGCCCTTTACAGCAGCCTTGTTTGAAAAGTTAGGACCACATAGGACGTTTCTGACTCTGTCTTCTTGTCTTAAAGATGAAGAAACCATTTCCCGATCCTGAGCTGACTCTTTCAGACTCGTGGTGTAACTCGCAAAACCAGAGGCAAGCTAGCTCGGATCCTCGTGTCTTTCAGCTCACCCTGCACAGAACAGGGGCGTGGGGGGTAATTGCTCAACTTGACCTTTAAAATGTAAAGAATATTTCATACTCAATATTTACTGGGATGGTTCGTCACAGCTTTTATAGACGTTTGGAAAACCCCTTTACTACTCAGAACAAATAGGCTGTGTGCTCTTGTTCCAATCTTCAGCCAACCCTAAAATTATTTAACTTGATATTTGGAAAAAAGATGAAAGGACATAACTGGAAATATCTACTGTCACAGAAGGTCTGTAGGGAACAGATGTGTGCTATGCAAAGGCCTTCTGCCGAACACAGCACACTTCCTCAGCCTGGCGTCACATGTGGGAAAGTTTTGTGATATCTCGGAGAAATACTCCTTCAGAAAGAGTTACCCCAGTTAGGGGCTGGAGGATATGCCAGTGGTAGAATGCTTGCCACACAGACTCGAAGACCTTAGTTTAGATCCCTAGTATTATTCCTGTAAAAAGGGCACCAGAAAGAAAGGTTGGCATTAAGAAAGCTTATTGTTTCTGCGGAGGACCTGAGTTCAGTTCCTAGCACCCACATCAGAGAGCTGTAATTCCAGCTCCAGGAGATCCAACATCTTCTCTGGTTCCCAAATTTATGTGCACAGATGTGCACACACAGACACACAGACACACAGACACACACACACACACACACACAGAGAGAGAAACATATACACAGACACACACAGCATTTAAAATGAAAATAACTCTTTTTGTTGTTGTTCAAGTTAGGCTTGGCAACACTAGGCTGCAATCCCAGTCTTGTATGTGTGGAAAGGCTAGAGTCAGGTAGGTCCCTAAAGCTCACTGGTGGACCAGCCTAGTCTATTGGATACATATATATACCACACTCACACACATACATACCACACATATACATACTACACATACACCACACCACACCACACACACACACACACACACACACATACACACAACTTCAGAGGTTATATATAAATTCCCCATGCATGTGTGTGTGTGTGTGTGTGTGTGTGTGTGTGTGTGTATTAAAAGCTTATAGGTTATAATAAGTAGATATATTCACACACACATATAATTATCTATATATAAAACCTTAGGGTCATGCGTAAGCTCACACATACATTTTTACACACAGACATATTTCTGAATTTCTTCTTTGATTAAAACATACAAGTTCAAAACAAGGGCACCGCTTTGTCTTACTGAGCACCGCTGGCACCATGGCACACAGCTGTCCTCTCAGGACACTGAGGCGAGGTGGGAAAGGACTATGGGAGGGAGGAAGCGGGAAGAGACATGTTGTGGATGTGTTTAGACTCTATAAAACCTTCTGTTCCTATGTTTTTTTTTAATTTGGGAACAAATCCAAGGTTCATACATAAAGACAAACACTTTACTACGAGCAACATCCCCACATCCTCTGAGTTTTTCTTTCTTGTAGGGTGGGGGGGTCTGACCTCCAACTTACAGCAACTCCCCTGCCCCAGCCTTAAAAGTGCTGAGTTACAGATGTGAGCCCACATCCAGCTCTTCGCACCTGTTTATTTTATTACCACAGTATTTAACTTGCTAGTTAAAAAAAAAGAGTATTGGGGTTGGGGATGTAGCTCAGTGGTAGAGCGCTTACCTAGGAAGCGCAAGGCCCTGGGTTCGGTCCCCAGCTCCGAAAAAAAGAACCAAAAAAAAAAAAAAAAAAAGAGTATTGATTGACTTTTTGATACTATAACAAATACTAAGATAATCAAGTTATAAACAAAAAAGGTTTATTTTGGCTCAAGTTTTTTTTAGCATTTTGCCTGTGATCAGTTAGCTGCTTTGGGGTCTGGGGAGAGCTGGCATGTAAGGGTGGGAAGCAGGTGGCAGAGGCAAACTGCTCACCCATGGCTGGAAATGTGAAAAAGAAGACGCCAGGGCCCTAGTCTAGTCCCCCTACGTTCCACCATTTCCCAACAGTGCCAGTACAAGGACTGGATCTTTAACACATGGGGTAGATGTAAAGTACAGCAAATCCTTTAAGGAATTTCTATCTGCAGCTGGAGAGATAACTCAGTTGGCAAAGGGCTTGTTCCGAGAGCATGGGAACCTGTGTTCAATCCCCAGAAAACACATGATGATGTCAGTGAGGGGCATTTACCTGTGAGCATCAAAGAAGAGCGAAGAGTGTGGTGGTTATGTGAGAGATGTCCCCCACAGGCTCAAGCATCAAACTGCTTGGCTCCCAGTTGCTGGTGCTATTTGAGGAAGTTTATGAGGAAGTATATCGTAGGAATGAGTTTGAGTGTTCACCCCCACCTCCAGTCCACTTTTTCTGCCTGTGCCTTTGAGGAGTTTCTTGCTCCTGCCACCGTGCCTGCCATTAGCTGCCATGACACAGTGAACATATACTTCTGGAACCATAAACCGATATAAACTTTTCTTCCATGAGTTGCTTGGGTCATGGTATTTTATCACCATAACTGAAAAGTAGCTAATTCAGAAGCTGCCACCAGGGCTGGAGAAGTGGCTCAGTGGTTAAGAGCACTGACCTCCCTTCTAGAGGTCCTGAGTTCAATTCCCAGCAACCACAAGGTGGGTCCCAACCATCTGTAATGGGATCTGATATGCCGTCTTCTGGTGTGTCTGAAGACAGCTACAGTGTGCTTATATGTAATAAAAAAATAAATCTTTTAAAAAAGGTGTGGCCTTGTTGGAGGAAGTGTGTCACTGTGGGGGTGGGCTTGGAGACCTTCCTTCTAGCTGCCTGAGGATGTTCCTGGCTTTCTTCGATGAAGATGTAGAACTCTCAGCTCCTTCTGCACCATGCTTGCCTGGATGCTGCCACGCTTCCACTTTGATGACAATGGACTGAACCTCGGAACCTGTAAGCCACCCCCAATGAAATGTCCTTATAAGAGTTGCCTTGTTCATGGTATCTCTTCACAGCAGTAAGACCCTAACTAAGACAACTACCTTTTCAACTTCCTGTCCATTTGTCTCCTGTTTTATTTAGAGTGTCTCTTCAATTTTTTTTTATCTTTTTCTCTTGGGTTGACTTTTTTAATCTGTGGATTTGTATGGCTTAAAATACCTAGCTGGGGGCTGGAGAGATGGCTCAATGGTTAAGAGCACTGTCTGCTCTTCCAGAGGTCCTGAGTTCAATTCCCAGCAACCACATGGTGGCTCACAACCATCTATAATCAGGTCTGTTGCCCTCTTCTGGCCTGCAGGCATACATGCAGGCAGAAAGCTGTATGATGTATACGTAATAAGTAAATAATTAAAAAAAAAAATACCTAGCTGGGCATCGGTGGCACATGCCTTTACTTCATTTCTTTTATATTTTATTTTATTTATTTATTTGTTGAAGTTTGTTAAGATAGAGAGTTTGTGGTGGTTTTGAATGTCCCCATAGACTAATGTGTTTGAATGTATGGCCCATTTGTTGGAGTAGGTGTGGCTATGTTGGAGTAGGTGTGGCTATGTTAGAGTAGGTGTGGCTATGTTGGAGTGGGTGTGGCTATGTTGGAGTGGGTGTGGCTATGTTAGAGTAGGTGTGGCCTTGTTGGGTATTACTGTGGGGGTTGGCTTTGAGGTCCACTGTGGAACCCAGTCTCCTTCAGTTGCCTCTGGATCAAAATGTAGAACTCTCAGCTCAAGCATCATGTCTGCTTGTACACCATCATGCTTCTTGCCTTGATGATAATGAGCTGAATCCCTGAACTGTAAGCCAGCCCCAATGAAATGTTTTCCTTTATAAGAGTTGCCTTGGTCATGGTGTCCCTTCACAGCAATAACACTCTAAATAAGACAGTGTTTCTCTGCTTTAAATTTTCACGTGGACCACCACCACCCAGCTAATGCACCCAATTAATGCACACCATTAATCCCAGCACTCAAATGAAGAGGCAGGAAGATATCTGTGAGTTCAAGGCTAGCCTGGTCTACGGAGCAAGTTCCAGGGCAGCCAGGGGTTCACAGAGAAACCCTGTCTTGAAAAACAAACTGTCCATCTGTCTGTCTGTCTGTCTGTCTGTCTGTCTGTCTATCTATCTATCTATTCCAAGGGAATAGGACCTGGGCTGTTCCCAGCACCTACATTGCATAGTGGTTCCCAGCTGTTGTCCTTAATGCAACATAGATACAGGCAAAAAAATATTTATACATAAATTAAATTTAAAACATATTTTAAGTTAAAATAATTTAAAAATATTTGTTTATAAAAAGATAATTTGAAACATATCTCTATATATTCTGGGGACTAGAGCAATGGCTCAGTGGAAAGAATGCTGGCTGCTCTTTCAGAGGATCTGAGGTCAGTTCCTAGTACCATATTAGATGGTACACAGACACCTTCCCCTCCCTCCCTAGTGCTGGCAAGGCGTGGCAGGCATGAACCGTTGCACCAAACTTTTTTGGTGCTGGGGATTGAACCTAAGGATTTATGTGTATGTTACACAGGTGCTCTCCCAGATGAATTTCATCTTTCATCCCCCCATATTATTATTTTTACATATAAATATATGTTTATTTTAAAATAAAAATAACATATTTTTTTTCTTTTCTTTTTTTCGGAGTTGGGGACCGAACCCAGGGCCTTGCACTCACTAGGCAAGCGCTCTACCACTGAGCTAAATCCCCAACCCCCCAAAAAACATATCTTAAAGATACTAGTTATCCTAAAGGATTTTAGGTTAAAATTTCTAATTCCTTAGAATTAGCAGGTAGCATTTACCTATTTGATCAATTTATTGGTCATATTTTTACTTGAAATGTGTTATTTCATAAGAATAGGAATATGAAAACACGTAAAAGATATTTATGTAGGCACTTAATTACCATTTTAATTGATTCTCACTGTTGCTATATCCTATATGAAACAATGAATGACATTGTGACATTTTATACAGGCACATAACATACTTTGGTCATAGTCACCCTACATTGCTTTCTCTTGTCCCATTCTTTCCCCTCCAGTCCCAGCCCTCTTCCAAAATTGTCTCCTTTATACCATGTCTCTTTATTAATCAACTCTTTTGTTTGTTTTTTCAAGATAGGGTTTCTCTGTGTAGCCCCGGCTGTCCTGGACTTGCTTTAATAAACCAGGCTGGCCTCTTACTCATGACATCAGCCTGCCTCTGGCTTCCTAGTGCTGGGGTTAAAGTCATGGGCCAACACACCAGGCCTATTTGTTATCTAAAAAAAGACACAAAGGCCTTTATCTGCATGGAGGGAGGTGAGGAGAAACTGGAGAGGGGAGGGACAAAGGAAGGGAAACCATGATCAGGATACATTATTTGAGGGGGAAAAACTATTGGGGGGGCAAAAATAAATAAATACATAAATAAATAAATAAATAAATAAATAAATAAATAAATATGAGGTGGGTGGAGGGAGGGTGGAAGATTGGGGGTTGTTGGAATCTAAAATGCTGAAACAGTGATCTAGATGCTGGGCTGGGGTTCTGGGGAGACTCTGGACTTGGTGGAGAATTCATAAACTGAAAAGGAGACAACGGAGGAAACATGGCAGGGGGTAAGTATGTTGGATGGATGGCGGGGCTGGCTAATGACGCTTCATCCCAGGCCAGAGGACTTACATCGTCTTGTGAAATTCATTTGACCTGATTTATTTCAGGAACGGGCTAGGGAAGGAACGCCAAGCAGTAGACCGGTCGGAACTCAATTGCTGAATACCAGAGCTGAGAGGCCATGATGCTTGCGTCCAATATACACTGGAAAGTGCGAGCAGCTTTTCAGCCAGATAGAACTTCCTTCAGACCTCATCCTCCTACCACGTGATTATTACTGGAGTTTCCTGGGTCAGAGAAAAACTGTTACCTGAGTTGTTAGGATCAGAGCCCGGGCCCAAGTACCTTAACGTGCTCACTCACGGACCTGCCCTCAGGAGACCACAGAGAAAAGCAAAGAAGTAAGATTTATTCGATGTAGCCACAGCGGGAAGAGCAATGAGGATATCTGACCCCCAAGTTCATCTCTGGGGTCCTGACATGAAGTTCAGGTTTAAATAGAAACAAATGATCTGCATAAGTAAGCAGGCTGGCGGAGGCGTGGCCCTGTGCTTCTTCAGTTCTAGCGTCATCTGCAAAGTGGTCGAATGAGCCTTTAGAACTGTGGGAGATCTCTTAGGAAATCTCTTCTCGGGAGAAGCGCTCTTCCTCTGGCCGCACCAAGCTTTTTCCTTCTCCCAGCATGAGATTCCCCGGGGAAATCTGCATATTCTTTTTTAAATGTAGGTTTTATTATCATTCAGGTACATGAAGGCAACAGATCAGGGCACAAAGGCTATGGAAAAGATAGTCTGTGACTCACGGTACCTAAAAGAAAGAGGCAAGTAACACAACCTGGAGACACATGGGAAAGTACCTGAGTCAGCCTGGAGGAAGGGGGAATAAGGCAGAGCAGACTTTTTACTGTGGCTTTCAGGGCTGGGAGAAGCAAGGTGAACCAGTCAAGCAGGTGGGGTTGCTGTAGGCGCAACTGCAGCTCGCTCCAGCCTAAGCAGCTGTCGCACCGGACTCGGCTCTCTGCAGGTTAGGGACAGGGCGCCTTGCCTTAGGAAGTAAGAGCGCAATAAGCGGGGTGCATGAATGGGTCTGGGATTTGTTGTTTTGTATATGAAAGACCCCCTCGGAATGCAGTCATTTGCAAATCTTTCTGATGTTTACAACATCTGGCTATCTCAGGTCACCCAAGACCTGCAGGGGCAGTTTAACACACACACACACACACACACACACACACACTTAAAAATAATTATTTAAAAGACTTATGAATCTTACTTTTGGGATCAGCTTATCAATATATGCGTACACACACACACCAAAAACCAAACCAAACCAAACAACAGAACCTGTGACTTTTTAATGGACTGGAATATTTTTATTAGCATCGTATTGAATGTATGCATCAATTTTAGGAGAATGACCACAAAATAAATGCCCTCACTTTTCTTCTTCTTCTTTTTTTTTTTTTTTTTAGTTGAGGGATTCATTAAAATCTGTTTGTTAGCGGGTTGGGGGTGGTGCATGCCTTTAATCCTAGCACTCTGAAGGCAGAGGCAGGAGGATCTCGGTGTTTTAGAGGGAGGCCATCCTCGTCTACAAACTGAGTACAAGAACAACCAGAGCTGTTACACAGAGAAACCCTGTTTGGAAAAACAAAACAAAACAAGACAAACAAAAAGATCAGGCTGCAGGCAAGCCTGTAGGGCATTTACCTAATCAGTGGTTGGTGTGGGAGGGGAGTATTCATTGTGGGTGGGGCCGCTCCAGCAGGTGGTCCTGGCTTCTGTAAGGAGGCAGCCTGAGCAGGCAACCGAGAATGAGCCAGCGAGGCACCCCCACCCCCGTGGCCTCTGCATCCCTGTAGGCGCCTGCCCTGCTTGACTTCCTGTTCCTTGTTGCGTTTGAGGATGATGTTATATGGAATTGTGAATGAAACAAACCCTTTCCCCTCCAAATCGCTTTTGGTCATGGTGTTTAGTCACAGCTGTTCAGACCCTAAGACAAACGCCTTTGTTGGTCGTAGTGTAAAGATCATGCTGAGGGCTGGGAATAAGTTCAGGTAATAGAGGCTTGCCCCACCTTCAGAGAAGCCCTCTGATCCCCAGCACTGAATAATGCTAGGCAGGACATGGGAGATCGAGGTTAGAGTATACAGTACGCACGTGTGAGTGCAGATGTCTACAGAGGCTGGAAGATGGCATGGAATCCCCTGGCACTCCATCTCAGGAGATCCTGCTGCTACCGTGGGTGCCAGAAACCACACTTGTGTCCTCTGTACAACTTTTAAGTGTTAAGCAATCTCTTAAGTCCCTATTTTTTTTTTTTTTTGAGACAAGTTTTCACACTACATAGCCCAGGTTGGCCTTCAACTTATGTAGCTCAAGCTAACCTCTGGCTTTGAATTTTATGACCCTCCAGTCTCTTTGTCTGGAAAGCTGGGATTGCATACATGGGCCATCATGCCTATACCCACATTTTAAAAAATTTATTACTTTCCCCACGTCATAAGTCTTTGAATACTGACGAACATATTTGCAAAGTGTCAGAGTGTCCTCCTGAATGGATGCACCATGATTTGACGTGTCAGTTTTGAGAGCATCAAAATTGTTCCTAGCTTTTCATTGTGGTGAACATTCTCTTCCAGTTTATTTCTTCAGTACCAAATCCTAGAAGTACAAGGATGAGTCAAAGCATTTGCACGTTTAAAGATTTTTCCAAGGCATTGCCAAACTTCCCTTCAGAAATCTTACACAACATGCCCAGAGCCCTGTGTGCTCATACAGGGGCCAATGCTGGGTGTTACGCTTCTTCTCTCTCGGTGCCAATCTGATAGGTGAGAAAGTTCTACTCTATGCTGCTTCAATCTGTATTGCTTCCAAGTTGACAGGTGTGGTAGGCTGACAACACCTCACTCCCAAAGATGACAGACAGGTCCATGTTCTAATCCCCGGGGCCTAGGAACCGTCTTTCGGGATTTGATTCAGCTATGAATTGTAGCCAGGCAGAAAGACAGAGTTCATTACTGGAATGGTTTCCAAATGCCATTTCAGGCCTCCAGTGTGACCACAGAAACAGAAGTTAGCAAGGTATGGTCTGGCGTAGAGTGCCAACAGCTCTGGAAGCTGTCAAGAGGCTCACTGGAACCCTCAGAGGCCATACAGTTCATTCAACTCATTCTTTCTTTTCTTTATTCTCCTCCCCTCCCCTCCCCTCCTCTTCCTTCCCTTCCCTCTCCCTTCTCTTCAGCAGTACTGGGGATTGAACTCAGGATCTCATATTCTAACCAAGCTCTCTACCACGGAGGTAACATCTTATTCCCCAGCTGCCAACGCCTTCATTTCTACCCAGTGAAACTAATTCTGTATTTCTACAACAGCAGAGACTGCTGACCTCTAAGCACACCTTTTTCTTTTTAGGCCACCAAGTTTGTAGTGATGTATCACATAGGGAAACAATACAATGAGCTCTTCATATGTTTAGACACCTCGAAAAAGTGTTTTTAAATAAGAGTTCCATAGATTCCTCCATACAATTATTTTAACTTTAAAAAAAAAAAAAAACTTCTGCAAAATACAATAACACGAGGGAGGGTGTGGAAATCCCATGCAGTTTCTGGAGGTACTCTGACCAAATGGTGGAGGAGGCCTGGGATAGGCTGTATGTGGGCAGCAACCTCCAGGCTCAGGCTCTGGGCTCACTCTTAGCTCAGTGCTCAGTGGTTCAGCCCTAAGCCATCGCTCCAACTGCTGCACCTCTGTCACCTGATTTTTGTTTTGTTTTGTTTTCTGAGACAGGGTTTCCCTGTGTGGCCCTGGATGTCCTGGAACTTGCTCTGTAGACCAGGCTGGCCTTGAACTCAGAGATCCTGAGAGCCTCTGTTTTCTGAGTGCTGGGATGAAAGGTGTGGGCCACCACTGCCCAAAACCCTAAAATGTTTTAAAATGTAACAATGAAAGATATGTGTACTAACCTTTGTCTTAACAGTGCTTCTTTAAACCCATTCTTGGTCCACATAAGCAGGGGCTCGACCTGCCCAGCCCCTTGCTGTGGGTGCTGTTGAAGAAAGATGCAGGTGAACGGTAGCCTCTATCCCCCCTTCTTAAAGCTGTACTTTCTCCCAACCCAAGGCAACTCTAGAAGACACCTCATGTGTAAGCTGTGGTTTGTTTGCTCAATGACTGGCTTGTTTTTAAAGACAGGGATCTCTCTAGGCAGCCCTGGTTGTCTTGTACCTCACTGTGTAGACCAGGCTGGCCTCAAACTCACAGAGATCCATCCGTCTCTGCCTCCCCTTCTAGGTTTTTGGGATTAAAGACACAAGTCACCATACCTGGCTTTAAGTTATGTTTAAAACATTGAAAAATAGTCTCATACTAACTCTCTAGACTGATTTTAAAATTTATATTGTCACCAATGTCCCCATGGTAGATGGCATTGTCTCCCCCCACCCCCTGTTCCCTAGCTGACTATAGATGCGTGAGTCTATCTAGTCCCAAGGATTGAACACAGGACCTCATGAGTGCTAAATACACACTCTACTGTCTCCACCCTTTCAGCGACACTTAACCTGTGAGGGATTGAGTTCATGCGGCATGGCCCTCACCTAGAAGGTAGAGAACAACTGGAAGGGAGTCCGTTCTCTACTTCTACCATGTGGTACCGGATATGGAACTGAGGACTCCGGGACCTGCTGAGCCATTTTGTTAGCCCCAAAATGCTCTCTCAAGTCCGTTCCCTACCTATGAAGCTGGTTAGGTAATTTGCTTATGGTGCTAGTAGGCAGCTTCCTAATCAGTTTTGGGAGTTCTGGGTGATAATTTCCTCTTGAAATCAGTTAAAATCCGGCCTGAACCCAAGACAGTATTGGATTTCACACCTTGTCTCCGGCTTTAAGAAAGAGTGATCTTTAAGGTTTCAGTGGTTCTTTACTGAGAGGAAGCAATCAAAAACAAAGTTTGGGGACAGGAATGCCTTGAAACAGCATAGGAAAGGGAAGGGAAGGCCGCTCAGCTTGTTTCCGAAGTGTCACAAAATCTAGCTGAGTAGGACTGATGGGATCCTGCACTCTGAGGAACCGCGGGCTGAGTGGTTGTGCTCAGCGAATCTGCGACTCCTCAGCTTTCCCGCAGGGGGGCAGTGCTGCCTGCCACTGCGGTGGGAGCTGAGTGGGAACCCGCGCTGAGTTCTGGAGGTTGTTTGCCAAGAAAGTTAGGGGATGTGAAGGAGTGCAGGCCAGACTCTCGGGCTTAGCGGGAGGGGGCAAGAAGGACTTCCCAGGGTAGCCATGGAGTTCAGTGGATGGGATCTGGATAAGTACGAGGAGTAGGGTGGTCGCACGCGGAGGGGAGTTGCAGTCCCCGGAGGGTGCAAGCGAGCAGGACGCGAGTGTGAATGCGAGTGTGTGTGCGCGCGCTGCAGTTCGCCTGGTTCCGCGAGGCGCGGGTGTCAGCTTGCAGCCGGGGCTCCTCCCTCCGGCCCCCCTGCCCCGCCGGGCGGTCCCTCCCTCCTTCCCCATCGCCCCTCCCCGGCGGGCCAGGCGCTGGGACGCCCCGGCCGAGCAGGCAACGGCGGTGGCGGCGGCTAGTTGGGGAGCCCTAGGCTCCGTACTGCGGGACGATCCGGAGCCGAGCGTTTCTTGCCCCGGCTGGGCGGTGCTGGGCCCGCTTCCCACGGAGCCACGCCCTGTCAAAACTTTGTCGCTGCAGCGGCCAAACGATCGGAGCCGGGCCAGCGAGAAGGAGGGAGGGGCGCCGGGCCGGGCCAGGCAGGGCGCGGGGCTCTGAGCGCAGCGGCCCCGGCCCGTGGCCCCACCATGCCCCAGCTCGGTGGTGGCCGCGGTGGCGGCGCCGGCGGGGGAGGCGGTGGCTCCGGAGCCGGGGCAACCAGTGGAGGGGACGACCTCGGAGCGAACGACGAGCTGATCCCCTTCCAGGACGAGGGGGGCGAAGAGCAGGAGCCGAGCAGCGACAGCGCTTCGGCGCAGAGGGATCTGGATGAGGTCAAGTCGTCCCTGGTCAACGAATCGGAGAATCAGAGCAGTAGCTCGGACTCCGAGGTAAAGGGATTCCTAGGGTCAGCCCCTGGGGGACCCGGGTCCCGCTCCCGCTCACCCGCCCTCGCCTTTGTGTCTCCTCCACAGGCGGAGAGGCGCCCGCAGCCCGCCCGGGACGCTTTCCAGAAGCCGCGCGACTATTTCGCCGAAGGTAAGTGCCTTCTCCGTCATTCTCCACTCTCCGGCCATCAGCTATTGGCCATACGGGTCACCATGGCCTGTGTGGCGGAGCCCCTGCTCTCCTCCCATCGCTGCAGCAGTCACTCTGGGGTTCACTCGAGGGGCGCTCCGGTTCCAGAGTCCCTCCCCGAGCTCCAGATAGCTGTTCTGTCTGGGGGACCCCTGACCTCACTCCACTTTGGTTTTGTCCGCAGTGAGAAGGCCCCAGGACGGCGCTTTCTTTAAGGGACCTGCGTACCCTGGGTACCCCTTCCTGATGATTCCAGACCTGAGCAGCCCATACCTCTCCAATGGACCCCTGTCTCCTGGTGGAGCGCGCACCGTAAGTGTCAGTCCCGCGGTGCCGGGACTGGTGGGCGTCCCGCCCGGCGGGATGCGCCCCCAGGCTCGTTCGTGGTGTGGGGGATGGGGCCTCCTGCTGGAGCGGATCCTGGGCCGAACTTGTTTGCGGAGTTAAACTCCCCTGTGGCGGCCTAGTATGAGACTGCTTTGGCCAGTAACGGGATGAAAGTAAAGTTCTTTTAACTTCTCGCCTTTGGGAGATTGCGGCCTGGTGGGTCCTCCCAGCCGCCCAAATTCCTTGCTCCTACCAGAGGAAAACTTGGATTTGTGCCTGCCTTTGGAGGTGGGGGTTGTGTGTTGGGGGGGGGGGTGTCTCGCTTTCCTTCCTGGAGATTGGTCAGCTTTCCATTTGGCAAGGGGGAAAGTTGGGCAAGGGCCTGGAGGATCCTGACTTGAGATGTCCTCTGACCTGCGGGTTCCCGGGGCTGCTGTGAGCTGTACAAACTCCTTATTTTGTGTGGATTATTCAAGAGCCACCCCGGATCCTCACACCAGGGCCTCAATTTTTCTGCAGAACTCTGGGTTTTAAACTCCTCTGAGATGGTTTGGAGGGCGACCCAAGGCATTCTTACTTGGCTTTTTCCCCCTTTTGTTGCGGGCTTTTCTCATTTAAAGCGAGCGCTGCGACACTTTAAACCTGTTAATGGGAGCGCATTGTGTGCTGTGTGCCTGGCATTTAGAGCGGTGATTAAGCAAATTGACCCGGCCCCAGACAATGTGCAAATGAGGGCGGATTCCTTCACCCCTCTCCAGCTCGGAGCTCCCGCCTCTCTCCTCTGTGAAAATGAGAGGTGCAGTTCGGGGCTAGCCGGGCCTTCGAGCCGATACTCCACACCCAAGTTTCCTGTGCTGATGCTGAGTTGGATGGATGGGTACATACCCTTCTGCTGTGCAGCGGCTTGCTCGTCAACTCTGCCTCGTACAGAGCTTTCCAGAGTTGGTTGATTCATTCTCACTGCTAGGCTATGTGTATGGCGCGTCTACTCCTCAGGAGTGCACCCCTGAGGGAACTAAGCTCGAATAAAAGTTCATCTTAACTAGGATTATACTCCAGGGCTGCCAAGGAAGAACGGGGTGCTGAATGGGCCGTTCTGCTGTCGTTTTGGGCCCTTACTCGGCGGAGTGGCCTCCTCAGTTTGTGCAGTGTGTGTGGATGTTCTTCACTGGTTAGGAGTTGAGGGAGGCTCTGATGGATGAAGAGGAGCATAGAACCACACCCACCACACCCCTTGCCTTTGCCCTTGGATGAAGAAAGACCCTCACAGTTTCAGGCCTGCTGCACTTTAGGATGTCAAGAAATCCCTTTGAAAGTGGATATTGATCTAGGGTTTTGCTTTGGCTCTTTCAATGTGAAGGTGTGTGCAAATGTTGGGGACCACCCTCAGCTTTCCCTCCCATGCAGGTGCAGGGAGTTCCCGTGTGTGTGTGTGTGTGTGTGTGTGTGTGTGTACACACTTGGGTGTATCTGAGGCTTATGCCAGAGTTATTACTTCCATGGAGGTCAGAAGACAGCCTTTGGTAGTCAGTTGGACTCTCCTTTACCATGTGAGTTCCCATGATCCGACTCAGGTCATCAGATTTGGCTGACCAGTGCTTTTTCCCATAGAGCCGTGTTTCTGGCATTCCACAACCAACTCTTAGCCCACTGGCCTGGGGACTTTGATTCCCATCTCACCCCCATGCCTGTATCTTATCTCCCTGATGAATTGGCTTAAAATCGTAAGTTCAACTTTCTGGGTGTTTTGGTGTTTCTCACATGCTGCCCTGCTCAGTTACAAAGTTCACTGTTGTAGCAGGAAAGTTTCCTTTTAGTTTGACACTATCCTAGAGGGCCTGGTTAGTAAGCAGACCAGGTTAGGACCCATTTAAGCACTTGCTTGGACTGTGTGGCTGGAATTATTATTTTCTTCTCGATGATCATATCAATATAGTTAATAAGATTCATGGTACACAAGTGGTCATCCAGGCAAAATTGGACCGCCGCTGTTTCCCAGTGAAGTAGATAGTTGAGGGATAAGGCGGAAGCTGGTAGGTTGGAAGAAGATTCTTGGACTTAGATGATTCCATCTGTCTTTTGTCTAGGTCTTGTTCCTCCTTTAAATTATTCTACTGTAAGCTTTATTGTTTTAGGCCTATATGTCTAAAATGGGATACCGTTTCTCGGCTGTTCTGGATTTCTGGACATAACAAAACTGGAAGTCAAAGTGGATGCTGGCTGTAGTGCTTTAGGGTTACTTATGAACTTTGGCATTGCAGACAGGAGGCCCAGAGCACTCACCACTGGTATCTCTGCTGCCTGGACTGGGGACTTGCCGGTCCTGCAGTCAGGCTGTCTTTCTCTATAGCCAGTCTCCTCTGCTTTCTCCTCCGGCCTTGGTGGAATGCTGGGAAATGGTCTCTTCCTGAGACTCTTTAGAGGAGAGGTCACCTTACCCTCAGCTAAGGGACAGGTTTTAAGACAGGGTCTCATTATATAGTCCAGGCTGGTCTCGAACTTGGAGCCTCCTGTCCATGGAGGATGAGAACTGTTTACAGATGTGTCCCTCACTGTGGGTGTGCTTCTCTTTCAAGCCCCCTAGGGAACCTGAGGCTTGCGGAGACGGGAACACACTTTGTACCATTCCTAGTACTTGGAAATGAGATAAGGTCTGTGTAGTCCTGGCTGACCTAGAACTTACTACAGAGATCAGGCTATCCCTGAACTGCTTGGATCCTCTTATGACATCACAAGCATGAGCCACCAGCCTCTGACTATACCTTCATCCTGGGGGAGACTTTGCAGGTTTACAAGATTGTGAAATGGTTGAGTACAATTTTGCTAAGAAAATGTAAATTAAGCCATAGAGGGTGGTACTTGCTGATAATCCCAGAACACTAAGGACTAAGACAGGAAGATCATTGCCAGTCTGAGGACAGCCTGGGCTACTTAGGGAGAGCCTATCCCCAAAACAAAAACGACAAAATAAAGTGGATGTCCAAAAGAAAAAAAAAAGTCGTTTCGGCAGAGGAGAGCCAAACCGACAATATTGTATGCGGTTTTACAAGACAGCTTCATACTGATGGAGTACTTTGTGACCACGGCGCGAATGTTTATAACATCTAGGGAGAGGCACTGTGCATGATGTGTAGGGAATCACTATCCTGAAGCCTACAACTTTGTCAGGTTTTGTCAACTTCTGTGTGAAACAGTCCTGTGCTTTAGGTGTGTGCTGACCACTATAGCGTGCTCCCCAAGGACTGCCCACCTCCACAGCGGGCCACCTCCTGTGCCTGTAGAAATCTCTGAGCAGGCATGGGAGGTTTTTTGGGAGAATTTATGTACCAACCAGGGAAAACCTATCCTCTATTTTTTCATTTTTTTTAAAGAATTATTTATTTATTATATATAAGTTCACTGTAGCTGTCTTCAGACACACCAGAAGAGGGCATCAGATCCCATTACAGATGGTTGTGAGCCACCATGTGGTTGCTGGGATTTGAACCCAGGACCTCTGGAAGAGCAGTCAGTGCTCTTAACCACTGAGCCATCTCTCCAGCCCCCTATCCTCTATTTTTAAAAATGATTCATACACTTTGTTACATTCCATTTATTAATTTTGGGGGGTGCATGTACCCTGTCAGGGCAATGTGGGAGGCAGTACCCTCCTCCTACACACGGGTCCTCGGGATCAAACTTAGGTCAGTAGGCTTGGCAGCGGGCACCTTTACCCGCCGAGCCATCTAGCCAATCTAAAACCGTTTTTTTCTCCCCTTTTGCAGATCAGTCTAAACATGCTGTTTTTGGTAAAATTCTTTTAAGTCATTTCATCTAAATATAACTTGTGTTCCATTTTTTGCTAAATATAACTCTTGAGTTTAATGAGGGCTTTTTGTGTAGAGTGGGCTGTTGGGAGTGCCCTGCTTGTGTTACTGAAACTTTGGCACTTGGCTTGCTGGGGTGACTTTGGTCTTAAGCTCTGAGGTGGGTGAGTCCTGTCAGACTTGCCTTTGGGTGGGTGGACCTGGCAGGTAATATCTGAGTTGCCTTGTTATAATTTTAGAAACCTATGGCTTAACCTCATTCTCCATCGATCTCATTTCTAGGACTTCTCAAGGAGAAGGCCGTTTGATGCTTACGTGTACGCACGCACGTATACACATCCAGCCATATACACCTGTGCACACACATGTATGACCACTAACAGCATTTCCGCCTTAACAGTAAACTGACAGAACTTCAGTGTTTGCTTGCGCATGGTTGTTTGTCCTGTATGTATGTCTGTGCACCACGTATGTGCCGTGCTCTCAGATCTCCTAGAACCGGAGTCACAGGTGGCCGAGAACCACCCTCTTGGTGTGGGTTCGGGGAGTGGAACCCAGGTCCTCTGCGAGAGTAGCCAGTGTTTTTAACCACTGAGCCACCTCTACAGCCTACGGGGCTTGAAATGTCAACCAAGGAGATTGCGGAATGAAAATACGCAGCTCACCTGGAACCTTCTGTAATGAAGGATGCACTCGTAGCTCTGCTTGAGGATGACTTTCACTTGCTACACTGGGGACACTCGCGATTAACCTGCAACCAACCCCTTGATGTCTTAGTTCTGTGTGTGTTGACTGCTTATCCTGGGCAGTGCTAAGGGGCTGTGCCACATACGATGCAGTAGGACAGATCTTTTGCCTAAAAGATGCAAAACTTGAGTTAGGAAACAGTAACGTTGGCACTGTACAAGGAGGTCTAAGGTGTATGTTAAGAGGTGTTTTTTGGGGATTGGGGATTTAGCTCAGTGGTAGAGCGCTTGCCTAGGAAGTGCAAGGCCCTGGGTTCGGTCCCCAGCTCCAAAAAAAAAAAAAAAAAAGAGGTGTTTTTTGGACTAAGAAGTTTGGAAAAGTTGCTTTGAATTAGTACGTTTCAAGGAAGGCCAACTGAGGAGGTAACTTTAGTCCTTGAAACGCACGCCTTGTTGCTGCTGCTGCTGCTGCTGTCATTTGTGCAGGGGTGGATTGGGGGCGTGGGTATGGGGAAGGCAGTGTCTTGTGAGGTGGCAGCTCTAGTTGGTCTCACACTAGGCTACCTTCAAACCAAAGCCAATCATCCTACCTCTGCCCTCTGAGTGCTGCGGTTACATTACAGACATGGGCTACTATGACTGGCTTGTTTTAGTTCAAAGTGATTTTTGCTAACTATAAAAAAATTTAAATATCCTTGGTGTATTTACTTATGATCTTTACTTGTGATCCTGAGATAGAAGCCATGGAAACCAAACACAAGGAGGGAGAAAGTCCATAGCGGTAATAGAACTTACTCCCTTCTAGCTGCCTAGAACGACTAGGGGCACGAAAGAAATCTGTTCTTACTCAAGAGACACCAGCGAGCCCGCAAGTTGTTCTAAGGGCTAAGGATGAGCCTGTTGATAGAGAAGTTGCCTAATGTCCTTGAGGTCCTGGGTGCCTCACACAGCAACACAGAAAAAGGTACATCAAAATACTGTGACTTACACACCTCTTACCTGTGCTTACCAAGATGAAGAGATTGAAGGGCAGGAAGAAACTAGACTGGAGGAGACTCCCAGAGCCAGGCAGAGGGGAAGGGGCTTGCGTGTCAGAGGACAGAAAGGTTGAGTGTGAGAGGAAGGATGTGTGCTCCGTACTTTGGTAGCTGCTGTCACAGTTCACTGCTGGTGTCTGAGCCTGGATGAGTTGGGAAATTACTTCAGTAGGTGGGACACTGGCCTTCTCTCTTGGACATCCTGGTGCTGGACAAAAGTCTGCCCAAGTAGTTTGACAACATCAGAGCTCAAATAGGCTGTGAGAGGCTCTAGTTAGGAGGAACTATTTGGTGTCGGTGGAGAGACGCAGTCGGTTCATGGGGATGTTTCGAGAGAAAAGGGAAGGTTGTGGGAGAAGAGAGGAAGGCAGTCACCGGCAAGGGACTGAGGGTAGCCTGAAAGGGAAAGAAATGCTGTCTCTTCCACACTTCGTTTTCTTTTCTTTCTTTCATTTTTCTTTAAAGATTTATTTTTATGTGTGTGGATGTTTTACTTGCTTGTATGTGTACCATGTGCTTGTTACCCTGGAAGTTCGGAAGAGGGTCCCTCAGGGCTGGAGTTAACAGTTGTCTGCAAGCCATCACGCACAAGTTGGGAAACAAACCCAGGAAGAGCAGCCAGTGCTCGAAAGTGCTGAGCCATCTCTCTAGTCCCACAGTTCACTTTCTACCTAGGGTTACCTGAAAGACGACAGAAACACAGGCTTCAGTCAGCCCACTGAAGAAGCCCGGCTGTGGAAGACGGGGGATGGGCAGAGCTACAGTCTGCAGCCTCCTGGAGAGAGCCTGTGGAGGATGCTGGGACAGAGCTTGTTTGCGGGACTACAGATGAGTGGAGGAGAATAGGAGATAGGAGCCCCGGCAGGAGGCGAGTGTCTTCCCTCCTCGCTGGCAGATAGATGCCCCTTGTAGTTTCCTCCCAGTTTTATGGACCCGTTCAACCCGGAGATGAGGATATAGGAAAACGCAGAGATGGTCTTGATAGATGTCAAAGTGAGGGCTTTTCCAAAAAGATTTATCTTAGTTTTCAATATGAGTGTGTGTGCACATGACTGCAGATGCCCACTGAGGTCAGATGTGACCTTGTCTCACAATTGGAGTTGTAGGAGGCTGGGACCAGTCCAACATGGGTGCCAGGAACAAGCCTGTCCTCTGCAAGAGCAGCAAGTGTTCTAAGTCACAGAGCCATCACCCCAGCCCCCGGGGTGTGGTTGACTACAGGGAGGTGCTAGAATTCAGTTGACCTTTTGTTTAAAATTCTTTATAAAATATTTCATTTTATTATTATTGTTCCACACATGCTGCAAATTTCTGGGAGATTTTCTCTAAGGTAAAATGAACACGTCTGCTATTACACTAAACCTTTAAAAAATGATTACTCTGTGTGTGCACGCACAAGGTGTGAGGAATGGAAAGTTCCCCAGGGTGTATATGGAAGTCTGAGGACAACTTTACGAACGTGGTTCTTTCCCACTTTTACATAGGTTTGAATTCAGATCGTCAGACTTCGAAGCAAGCACCTTTGCTCTTTGTGCCACCTTGTAGGCCCTCATGGCTAGCCTTCGACCCTCTTGCCTCTACCTCCTAAATGTTGGGATTACAGATGTGTTCTACTAGGCCTGGTTTATGTCACGCTGTGATGAGCCTAGGGCTTGATTCACGGTACACTCGTACCAAAACAACTGCGATTGAGTTAAAAATCCTGTTTTCTAAACTGGATCAGATTTAGGAATGAGTGCAAAATACTCACTTCCAAAAACCTTGCACATGGCAGTAAATGGAACACAAAGGGAGGGAAGGGACTCAGCTTTTTCTCTGGGCTGCCGGGGGACATCTTCCCAGGCACTGACTTTCTTCCTATAGTATGTCAAGTACCATGAAGATGGCCTTTGTTACTTTACTTGATAACCTTAAGGTTATAAAGCAAACTTCAAAATCCAAATCTTTCCACTTCGTTGTGTTTATAATCTAAAGTTTTTATTTTGCTTTTGTGTTTTGACAAAGCTATGTAGTAGTCCTGGCTGACCTAGAACTAACCATGTAGACCAGGCTAGCCTTGTACTCAAGAAGATCAACCTGCCCCTGTCTCTTGAGTATTGGGATTAAAGGTGTGCACCATCATGCTTACTTTGAGACTCTTAACTTCTTTCTCTTCCTTCCTTTTCTTTTATGGGTATGAATGGATGTGTGCACCCTGTGTGTGCAGTACCTGTAGAGGCCAGAGGAGGGCATCAGGTCTCCTGGGACTGGAGTTACAGATTGTTCTGGGTGTGGGTGCTGGGAATTGAACCCAGGTCCTCCACAGGAGCAGCCAGTGCTTTTAACCATTGAGCCATCTCTCCAGTCTCAACGTCACCCTCAAAGTAACAAACAAATAAATGCCAAAAAACCCTTCTGTCCTGATACTTCATTGCTGGCAAGTGCGTAGCAAAGGGCTCTTCTTTTTTTTTTTTTTTTTTTTTTTTTGGTTCTTTTTTTCGGAGCTGGGGACCGAACCCAGGGCCTTGCGCTTCCTAGGTAAGCGCTCTACCACTGAGCTAAATCCCCAGCCCCCGCAAAGGGCTCTTCTTGAAGTGGTATAAACAGTCTCGCCCTATTTGGGAAGCACTTGGCAATAGCTACTAAAGTCTCAGTGTTCTTCATAGTTTCTGACCCTGTAGGAAGTCGGTACTTGTTAATCCCATTCTGCGGCTGTGCAAACAGACTTCTAGAGGTCAAGTGTGTCATACAAGACCACACCGCGGCCATTGTGAGCACCAGGATTTGAACTTGGTTGGGTCCAAAATCCAGAGCCTTTTCCTTTCTCCTTATGACACACAAGCCTGGTATCACTGGCTATCTCTGGAGAAGGGCGCTGGCTTGCCTCTCAGTGTAGAAATTCTGATATGACTATCAGCTCAGGTCGAGATGATGGGGTAGACAAGTCAGCCTCACACACAAGCGCCGGGCACATCCCCAGTCTAGTCAGCAGTGAGTAAGTCTGTGGCTGGAAGCCGTCTGACCAGGACTTTGCTGCCGAGGGGTCAGTAACCTTTAACCTGCTGCCCAGGGACTTCACCACCTGGGGAAAAAGCCATTATCTACTGACATTTGGAACCTGGAGACTGCTTTCTCCTTGTTGAAGTCAGTGAGGGTCGGAAGTGCATGCAGGTGTGTCCTTGGCTTGGAGGAGTCCAGGAGGAGGAGGCCTTCCTGCCTTCCGTGAAGTATGGATTACTGTATGGGTGACTTAACAAACCAAACCTGAGAAACCAAGCATGAACGCAGTGTTTCCTTACAGTGCCTTTTATAAAACGCTTGGTTAAGTCCCTTGCTTTTACTCAAATAAACCACCAGTCTTGTGCGTCTATGACAGACCATTACAGCGCCAACTAATTATTAAAGGGATAGGTACTGGGTATTTTTTTTTTTTTTTTTTTTTTTTTTGGTTCTTTTTTTTCGGAGCTGGGGACCGAACCCAGGGCCTTGTGCTTCCTAGGTAAGCGCTCTACCACTGAGCTAAATCCCCAGCCCCGGTACTGGGTATTTACACAGTGATTATTTTAGGACTCACAGAAGAGATATGGGTGTCTTTGTATGTGTGTGTTATGGTTTGAAATTAGAAATCATGAAGTTCCCTGTTTGTTTTTTTAAGATTAATATAGTTTAATTTGTTACTTTATGTATGTGTGTCTATGTGAATGTATCATGCCGTGTATCATGCTGTGTATGTACAGGTGCCAGAGGAGGTCAGGAGGAGGGTGTTGGACTTCCCAGAACTGTAGTTATAGGCAGTTGTGATGTGTTGGATGTGGACGGTGGGTCTGGAGCTTGGCTTCCCGGAAGAGCAGAGGAACTGTCACCCAAGGCTGAGGTTCCAGCTCCAAAGTTCAGCACTTTTTGCCTCTATTTTTCAATCCACGAGGCAGGTGGTCTCCTGAGAGTCACTACTCCGGGGGAAGATTGTTATTGAGTTACTGTTGATGGAATTTGGGGTTTCTTATGAAGTTGAAGTTGAGGACTTGAAGACTTTTTGTTTGTTTCTTTCTTTTCAAACAGAGTTTCTCTGTGTAACAGCCTGGCTGTCCTAGAACTTGATCTGTAGATCAGGCTGGCCTTGAACTCAGAGATATGCCTGCCTCTTACTTCTGAGTACTAGGATTAAAGACAAGTGCCATCATGTCCCAAACTTTAGTGAGGTTAAGTATCTTGGATCCCTTAGGGTGAATGGAGCCAGGATTTGTTGTGCTGACTGCAGGAACTGTGCGGAAAGCTGGCAAGCAGAGGCAGGCAGGTCTCTGTGAGGTCCAGGGAGAGACCTTGTCTCACAGCAGAGAGAGAGGGAGAGAGAGAGAGAGAGAGAGGATCTAAAGATGAGAAAGGAATACATAAGAGGTAGGGATGAGCAGTGTGCAGATCAGATCAATTTACAAATCCAGATGTGTTAGCCATAGTGAGTAAGTGCAGGTGATTATTGACCTGCCTAAAGCAAACAGAAGTGAATGGACAGACCCCAGACTGGAATCGTGTCACTGGAACGGGACCCTCTGCCACAGGGAGACATACCCCAGAGACAGTGCACCACAAAAACACTTCTGTATTCAAAATATAGCACCCAAGCATGGCAACACAAAAATTTAAATATCAGGGTTTGTCATTGTTTTTTTTTTTTTTTGGTTTTTTTTATAAAGAAAAATGTAGGCCTGGAGGCACCTTCAGCATTCCTGGGATCTGCTAGAACTCTTCCCCCAGTGAACTCCTGGGGAACTGACAGGATAATCACCTTTTTCTCCAGGAAGCTGTTAAGATGGAGCCCTGGAGCCCTGCAGCTCCAAGAGGAGAGCCTTGAGGGGAGGGGAGGGATCTGGTTCCTGGAGGCTGCAGTTTCCCCCAAGGTAAGGCTGACAAAAAAAAAAAAAAAAAAAAAAGAGTGAAGAAGCCATTTGGAGCAAAAGTTAAAGGAATAGGACATAAGAGCAACTTCTGCATCCTTTCTCTGCAGGGCGTTTCTATCCTTTTTCCTCAGGCACCGTTGGCCGAGACAGGGGCTCACTATACAGCTCCGGTTAGCCTGGAATTCTCTGTGTGACCAAGTTGGCTTCGAACTCACAGAGATCCACCGTTTCTGCTTTCCAAGTGCTAGGATTAAAGAAGTTGGCCCACAGGATCCATGCTCACTTTTCCTGATGGTCAGAGTCTTCGAGCAGATCTGTTTACAGTCCCAGAGATGGTGTTAATGGCAGCCTTAATCTTTCTTTATTCTGTGCTCTGCCTACATCTGTTGAGCTAACCTGTTGCCTACTTCCTACTCCAGACCAGCCCTACTTCTGTGTCTGTGAGCATTCTTGTGTCATGTAAATTAAATGTGGTCTCTCTTTTGGAATTGTTTTCATTGATGCAGCTGTTCTGCCTGCGTGTACGTCTGTGTGAGTGAGTGCACTGGATCCCCTAGAGCTGGACTTGAGATGGTTGTGAGCTGCTATGTGGGGATTGAACTCAGGTCCTCTGCTAGAACAGTCAGTACTCTTAACGCCTGAGCTGTTGTCTCTCCAGCCGCGTTTTCTAACTGTATATCTTCTTAAACTGTTTTCTGAGTGGGGTCAACACTCAGAGGAGCGCTCTGGTGGGAGTGTTTCACTGTGAAATGGCAACACGTTGCACTTCTATTAATGTTTTCCAGCCTCAGTGTTTGTGTAGTGACACGCTCCTCAGGGAATGGCCATCCTGTCACGGCTTTGCAGTGGGAGAGGCTCAGCCTCACAGAGGGGTTCCCAGATAATGCCAGCCTCTGGAGTACAGGGAGGGGCTGCGATAGACTCTATCCACTGACCAGCATTGTGCTTGCCTGCAAAGTAGATGACCTGAGTTGGATCAGCAAAACCCAAGGAAAAATTCTGAGGCAGTAGTATACATCTGTACTCCCAGCACTCCTACAGGGGGATGGCTGGGAGGCTGAGACAGGAGAAATACCCCGAGGAAGTTTGAGGCTCAGTAGCCAGTATGCAGTCACAGGAATTTAAAGGCACTGCTACAAGAAGGTAGGAGAGAACCGAAAGCTGTCCTCAGACCTCCACGTTTGCACATGCCCACAGCCTCTCTCTCTCTCTCTCTCTCTCTCTCTCACACACACACACACACACACACACACACACACACACACACACACACAGAGAGAGAGAGAGAAAGAGAGAGAGAGAGAGAGAGAGAGAGAGAGAGAGAGAGAGAGAGAGACTTAAATATAAAACAAGCACTTAAAAAAAGGAACACAACACACAACAGATAGTAGCTTTATGGGAGAGTGATTGCCCAGCATGCTCAAGGCCCTGGGTTCAATCTCAACTCCATCAGAAAACAAAACACTGTAGCTGAAGCAGTGATAGTGCTCACATGCACTCTGGAGGCAGAGGCAGGGGCAGGGGCTGGGGCAGAGGCAGGAGCAGGGGCTGGAGCAGAGATAGGGGCAGGGGCAGGGGCAGGGGCAGAGAGGCAGAGGGGCAGAGAGGCAGAGAGGCAGAGGAGCAGAGAGACAGAGAGGCAGAGGGGCAGAGGGGCAGAGGGGCAGAGACTGGGCCTTCACAAAGAAATCATGTCTCAAAAAAACGAAACAAAAACAAAATTGTAATACTACTGCTGACTAGGGTGTTAAGAGGAAGAGGATGACACCTGGGTGCAGGAGGGTTCAGTGTCAGGCTATGATGGATTATTATGGGTGTTTGTTCTCTGCCACCCTAGAGCAACTCTTTGGGCTACTTGTCTCCCTCGTACTTTGGCACATTCTTTTATTTCTGGTGAGCGATTCAGTCTGTTGCTGGTTTAGAACCATGCCTGCTGGGGAGCTGGACATGGAAGTACATCCCCCTACGGGAATCCGATGCAGGCAGACGAGGAGTCGGAGCCTGCCCTGTCTCAGACCATCCCCACCCCGAGAATGTTCGCCAAGTTTCCCCAAGAAATTTACCATAATATGTTCTTACTGCCCGCCCCCGTGGATGAGTATCTTCTAGGAAATACTTAAGAGACTTAAGTATTGGGTTCTGCACCCAGCTTTCCCGTTGGTTCTAGCAGCCCCCTGGGGTTCCTGCAGGACTGATGATTACTTTGTGATGATTGTCAAACAAGCGGTCCAGTTTCTAAACCTTGACCCTGTAGGAGGAACAGTGATTTCTCCAGGCACTGGTGAATTTGTGAGTGTTTGGTGGTCACAAACAAGGCAGGGCAAGAGTGTAGGGCTTGCCTGCTGGACACACAGAAACCTGACTTTGAGACACAGCACTGCAGAGAAAAAGGGACAGGCAAGCCTCTCTATAGTTCTGTAGTCTTTATTATGTCTGCACCAGAGACGGCTTATCAAGGAATGACATAACAGTGGCTGGAGAGGTGTTTTTTTCCTAGAGAGAAATTTGACTAGCAAAGGTAATGTTCTTTTCTTCATTCAACATAGAATGTAAAGAACTTACCAGCTAGAATCTGGGTTCGTTTTTTTTTTTTTTTTTAAATCTCACTCCCACAGAATTTGTCATAGACTGGTATTTACTTTGTTATTATGGGGAAGTGGGGGCAGGATCTTGCTTTTGTAGCTCATTCAGGCCTAGAATACAACTTTAGAGTCCCGATCTTAGGTACTGACTGGTAGTACAAGTTTGTCCCCCATTAGGAAGCTCTAGACTCCTCTGTGTGTGTGTGTGTGTGTGTGTGTGTGTGTGGTGTGTGTATGCGTGTATGTATGTATGTGTGTGTGTATGTGTGTATGTATATGTATGTATGTGTGTATGTATATGTATGTATGTGTATGTATGTATGTGTGTATGCGTGTGTGTGTATGTGTTTACTCACTTACTTGTTCATTTATGAGGTGGACTCCTGCTATGAGGCCCCAGTTGGCCTAGAATTCACAATCCTGCTTTAGCCTCTTAAGCATTGCAATTATAGACTGTAAATTTAGATTCTTTAAAATTTCTTAATTACATTTATTTACTTTATGTGTGTATCACAGAACGTGCATGAAGGTCAGAGGATAACTTGTGGGAGTCCGTGTACTTGTTCCACCAGGAGCTGGACTCAGGTCATTGGGCTTGACTGCATGTGCTCTTCCTGTATTGTCACCTTACTTGCCTAGGTCCCCCCTCTCCCCCCGTCCCCCTTCTTTTTGGTTTTTGAAGACAGGGTTTCTCTGTGTATCCTGGCTGTCCTGGAACTCACTTTAGTCCAGGCTGGCCTCCAATTCAGAGATCTACCTGCTTCTGCTTGTTACTCGAGCACTCTACCATTGATCCATATCCAACCAGCCATTTCTCCATTTCTCCTCCTCCTCTTCCTTTTCTCACACGGATTATTCAAGTGAAGCCTTCGATTTGCTTGCTTCGAATCCATCTTGCTTCAGTGTCTCAATATGTAGCTCTGGCTGGGACTGACTTTGTAGACCAGAGGGGCCACCAACTCACAGAGTTCTTCTTGCTCTGCATGCAGCACCACGTGTGTGGGACCATACCTAGCAAGGCAAAGAGGTTCTTCCCCACCGCCAGCATCATCTCCTCAAGTTAGATGCGTCATCGTCAAGGAGATGCTCGCAAGCAACTGCCCTCGCCGGTGTTAGCATACCTACTTCTCTTACTCCTTAGTCATTCCAGATGCCTGTAATCCGTACGATTCCTTCTTCACTCATTAGCCGTATTTCTTAAAAACAAAACAAAACAAAAAAACCCCAAAGTATCTGGCATCAACTATTTTGTTCCTTTAGATCAAAGTAAATTAACATCTACAGATTAAACCCATCCTGCCACCTGTATAAATAAAGTTTTATTAGAACACAGCTATGTTCATTCGTGTGCAGTTAGGGCATGATAAGGACCTAGTCTCCTAGGTGAGATGGAGGCCCTGTTGGCTTACAGAGTTAGATCTCCTGACCAGTTCTTTACAGAGTAAACAGACCTTCTCTGTGGATCAATCATGATCTCAGTGCTTGACTCTTTACCTCACTGTTTCTAGCTCATGATTCTTGTCCTGAGAAGTTTAATAATGTACAATGAACTTACAGATTTAAACCCACCCCTCACTGTCCTCCATTCTGTTTGCAAGTGCTATCCTTACTGATACTCAAATTGTCTCATCTTTATCCAGTTGGTGCTTCCTCTAATTGGCTGCTGAGTTCTTTGGACAAGTCGGGGCATGGCAGGACATTCCAGGTCTGCCCTATCCGTTCCTTCCCCAGACTTGGAGCTAGTCATTTCTAGAAGGAGTTGGCTTCTTTTAATGGAATGGGTGTTTAGAAACCTCCGTGTAAATACTAAAGTACACATGTAAAGTACACAAGGGCACCAAACAATACTACGGAGATTAGAAGAGAATAAAACATGCCCATTGTATTTAAAAAAAAAATCTACTAAGGACATCCATGCTCTAAAAGAAATTGTTCTCAGGATACTCTTGGAGATACTCTTGGTCTCACTGCAGCCCTGGCTGGCCTGGAACTTGCTGTGTATGTAGAACAAGCTGGGCCTCCAACTCAGAAATCTGTTTGCCTCTGGATTAAAGGTGTGCAACGCATGTGGGGCTTCAATATACTTCCAATGCCGAGTCACATTCTCCATTTGCTTAGTAACTGTAATTGGACACAGCAATTGTTTGGTAAGTAAAGTCTCTTTCGCACTTATTTTATTCTTCCAATTGAAAAAAAATCACATATATTCCTGCCAACTGGTAGCATTTCAGCTAGACGTGGCTGGAGAGATGGCTCAACTAGCAAAGTGCTCTTGTAGAGGACTCAAGTTTGGCCACCAGCACCGCTTCCAGTGGTTCTCAACTGCCTGTAGCTTGCCTGATTGATCACATGCCCTCTTCTGGACTCCACAGATAGGCACTCACACATGCACATACCTACATAGTCTCATACGTATGCGTGTAATTAAAAATAAAACTAAACAGAAAGGAAAGAGCTCACTGGAATGCGTTCGTTCGTTTCTCAGTGTCCGAGAGGGCACATGCAGGTGGTGAGGGTAGGCCCAATACCCGCATCACCTCCGTGCCCCTAACATCACGACACTGACCACAGACACCTGTCACCTTAGGAGGACATCTGCTCATGGGTCGGGTGCATATTCGGATCTCACCAAGACGGAAGCTACAACTCGGCGACAGCCTCCTCCTCAGTGCTGAGCCCGAGGCGGGAGGACCTGCTCCGTGGCTACACAGCTTGCATACATAGGGTTGTAAGTGTGCATAGAGGGCAGTGCCCAGCACACAGCAGAGACCACACTATGTAGTGCTGTCTGTCCTGGAATTCACTATATAGACCAGGCTGCCTTGAATTCTCAGATCCACCTGTCTCTGCCTCCACAGTGGTGGGAGTAAAACAATGCACCACCATGCTTGGCCTGTAAATTTTATTTCTACACCAGATTTCCAGCAAATATTTATTATATAATTATATTTGTATAAAGATGTGTATATGTATAAATACATATATATATATATAATTTCGTTTTTCCGTGTGTGTGTTATTGTGTGTGTATACATGTTTGCATGTTTCTGGGTACATGTATGTGTGGGTGAGTGTGCATATATGTACATACACATGTATGTACATATGGGGGTAATCACTAAGCCATCTGTGAAGCCCCCATTTCATGTTTGTCAGAATGGGTTTCATGTAACGCAGGCTGACCCCTAGCTTGCTATGTAGCTGAAGATGACTTTAAACTCTGGTCCTCCTGCCTTTGCCTCTTGAATGCCTGCACCTCACCGCCCAGTTTATGTGGTGCTGGGGTTCAACCCAGGGCCTTGCGCGTGCCTGGCGTGTTGCATACCAGCCTATTAATTGCTTCAATTACATTTTTCTTGCTAGGGATCAAACACAGGTCCTCATGAATGTCAGACAAGTGATCTACCATTCAGTGGTTATCGTTAGCCCCCTATGCTTAATCCTGGGCTGCCAGTGTTCTTGAGTTTATATTCCAAAGGACCCTGGCTGTCAAATTTTGATTTTGATTGGTGTGACTCTGAGACACTGCCTAGAATAGTGTGTGCCTTCAGTGTACACGTGTGTGAATGCTTGATATTGTTCATTTCTATGTCTCTCTGTGCACAGAATGTAATACAATAAATATAGAGACCTGTCTTCCTGGACAGCTTTAGGCTAACAAGAGCAACCATTGTGCGCCTCTGTTGTCCTCCCCTGAGGTTTCGATAAGTCGGTTATTGGTGCCCCATCGTTTCACTTTGCTTATTATGGTAGGATTTTTCCCCTCCCCGTGCCTCTCAGAGGTGAGGCTGTACAGCCTTCTAAAAACAAATAAAGCAGAGGTCTGAGCTGTCAATGGAACTTTGAACCTGGTCCCCTGGTCCATGTCTGTGGACTCGTATGTGAGCGGTTGTGGAGACCATATGTTATTTTAGGGCTATGCCAAGGAAAACGCTTTAGAATCACATTAGAGACTCAAGGTATTTTGGCCTCTCTAAGAGGACATGTGACAGTTTTCCAGTTATAAGAACAAGGGCTTTTGTTTCCTACTGAAGTTTCTTTTGGGCTTTGAGAACAATAGGCATCTCTCAGTCTTCCCAGAGGTCTTTGGGATGCTAATAGGTAGACTCTGCGGAGAAGTCTGAGGAGTCTTCTCAGGCCTTTGACGTGCCACTGTGGACTTCTTTGAGGGAGTGGGCCATGCAGGATTCCTCTGCGCATTGGCCAAGGTTTTCAATGTGTTTGCAATCTTATCCTTCTCTATCCTTCTTACCCCACCTCTGCCTCACAGCCTCACCTATGGCTCCCTGCTTAAGCACATTTCACTGTTAGCAAATGTGTGGCCTCTTCATTCAAAACATACTTGTCTCCTGGACCCTAAACTCACTGAAGGTGCCAGGGAATGGATCTGTTGTGTCCCACTGCTATTACATTCTTAGTACCAGGCACATTGTTGAATGAATGAGGGAACCACAGAGACTACCTCTTGGCCCCCAAGTCGCATGTAATGGGAACCGTCCTCCACAGAAGCCATTTTCAGGATGAGAACCATAGATGGGTTTGTTGGCTGTATTTCATGTTCTAATACAACCAACCAGGGTGTGAGAGGCCTTTGTCATTTTTAGTTCAGGTACTAGGCACATCCAGCAGGAAGTAGCCAGTTTATTTAAAGATGAAGCACTGTGCTTGAAATAACTTGTCTCCTCAGTAGAGCACGGTGAGCCAACCAGAATTAGAACCTTTATTTCCTGATACCTGTTTCGGAGCCTGCTCGTTACCGCGTCAGCAGCCCTCAGCCTCTTCAGTACTGGTAGTTAGATCAATGGGAACCAGTGTTTCCGACTGCTGGGGAGGGAAGAAATCAGACTCTCCTTTGTACGCTAATTAGCACAGGCTGAACAAAAGGCCTAGCTTGGTTTTTCGAGTTCAACTTTGGCTCATACGCAATTCTCAGTGAAGATAATGATCTCAGATAAATTAAAAACAAATGTTAAAGAAGTCGTAATGAGGTAGGGAAGGGAATTCAGGATTCCTGTTTTCAAATAACACTGGGTAAACAGACTTCTCCCTAAAGCAGGCATTCATGTCCCCTCCTCCACTTCGTCGTTTTGAGCCTTTGGGTTCAAAAATCTTTATCTTGACCACTCACTCTTCCTAAATCCGGAGAGGTGGGCTGGTGTACACTGGTCTCTTAGTGTGCACGAGCCTCGCTCACCCAGCCATTAGTTCTTCAGAACTAGGAAAATAGAACACAAGAGGAGTTGGGTCGAATCCACCAAGTCAAAGGGAATCGCACATTTGGCAAAATGCCCTTTGCCTCAGGAATGACCGCCACAGCCTGCTGCCCTGGCGTGGCTTCCTTTTCCTCCAGTCTGCTGAAGGCAAGGACCGGGCAGGGAGCACACAGAAACCCCCTGTTCTTTCTTCTCCTCCAGGCTGAGTTCCTGAGTACATTCTTGACCAGATGGGGGGGAACTGGGGGCCCAGTGAGCTGCTGCATTCAATGGGACTCTGTATGTATATGCCAAATGAAGTCTACAGGCATCTTTACGAGCACGGCGACCGTGCTGGCAGATGTAAAGAAACTCAGAAGGCCTGTGTGTGTGTGTGTGTGTGTGTGTGTGTGTGTGTGTGTGTGTGTGTGGTCTTGATTCCTAAGAAGTCTCCACGAGTGCATTCAAGGGCTCTATACATGGAATTCAGTTGCTCTACTGACCCCGCCCCCACCCGCCTAGAGATGGGGGTCCCCTGTAGCAAAGGATGATCTCTTCCTGGTCCTCCTGCCTCCGCCTCAGCGTGCTGCAATTACAAGTGTGTACCGCCTTCCCTGGTTTATGCACTGCTGAGAATTGAACCCGGGGCCTCATGCAAGTGAGGAAACCTGAGCTACAACCCAGCAGACCTTATTTACTCTTCCCTGTATCAGCATGCGCTGCATTAGTCTGTGGAGTGCATTTGTGCTCCCGCATAGTTTACAACGGCAGGACACACCCCACCAGACTTTGGTAATGTCTGCAGAGATTTGGGATGCTCAAATCTTGTGCAGGAGATATATTACTAGCATCGAGCTAGGAGAGAGGCCAAGAGTGCTTATACTAAGCAATCTTCAAGACAGAGAGGGGAAGAGATCTTTAAACAAAAAGAAGCTAATGAGAGAAGTTCAGGAAGAACCTTTCAGGATGAGGACCTGAGCTTCTCTCTGGTGTGTGTGCGCACGTGCGTGTGTGCGTGCGTGCGTGTGTGTGTGTGTGTGTGTGTGTACGTGCACGTGCACATGCCTTAGCATTTGTGGTGATCAGAGAACAACTTCAGGAGTCTGTTTTCTCCTCCTACCATATGAGTTCCAGGGGTGGAACTCAGGTCATCAGACTTGGTGGCAAGTAAGTGCCTTCACCCACTGAGCAGCCTGGTTGGCCTTCCACCTTAGTTTTGGATCTAAGATCTCTCACTGAATGTAGAGCTTGATGACTGGGGGAGAGGGAGATAGATGTCTTGCCAGTGAGCTCCAGGAAGTCCTGCCCCTGCCTCCCCAGCTCTATATTTCAGATGCTATACCTAGCTTTTTACATGGCATCCCATGTTGGGGAATGTCTATACAAGCAAACATGTCACCAACGAGCCATCTCTCTAGTCCCTGAGCACTTTTTTCAGTGATAACACTTTCTCTGTTCTGTGGCCCAGAGAATATTCTATTCGTCTCTTCACTTAATCCTCAGAGAGACCCTGTAGTGGGAACCAAGGTTATCCTTTCTAACTCAAGATGAAATCAAAACCCAGAGAGGTCAACATCCCTACCTGATGGCTCACAGCTAATTTAGGAGAAGGGATCGGGCTTCGGATCCACATTTCTCTTACCCGACTCATACTACGTGGTGTCACATTGTGTTCAGACTTGGGTAAGATAGAGCTGCACTGTGGCACCCTCTGTGAACCCGCACAGTGTAGTCTACACAGAAAAGATGCTGAACTGGACACATAGTAGGTTGTTGTGCTCTAAGGCTCTGTTGCAGAAATGGATCGTTTGTGTCTGAGCTTTGGGGGCGCTAAGCTTTAGAACTCACCCACAGGGTTACTCTGGTGAGTCTGTGATACTTGCCAAGGAGGTCCCTGGACCGTCTCTTGAGGAGCAGTAGCTCGGACAATGGCCAGTCTGCCTTCAGGGGACTGAGGAAGCAAAGTGAGCCGGGGCAGGGCAGAATGGAGAGGCCCTGGTGGCTTTACTGTCTTGTGAGTCCTGGGGTTAGTGAACTGTGAGGGGCAATTACTATAATTACCCATCATTTGTGAAGAGAGGAAACATGGATTTTAGAGGTAACTTCTGGGATAAAGAGAGGCCTGGAAATGTAGAGTGCTGTTCTGAGGACAGAGAAGACCATCCTGCAGCAAGATTGCCATCGCAGGAGACTGGCTGCTACTGAGCTCCACTGAGAATGAGGAGACAGCCTTGGGTGTGCCAAGGGGCTGTGGGGGCAGAATGTAGTTAGGGTTGGCAGGAACAGTGTCCATGACCCTTAACCTCCACCTAGAGACTCCTCAACATCTACCTAGAAACTCCACTCTAATGTACCCTAAATCACAACTCCTGGTCACACTCCTGCAGACAAACCCAGCGAACTGAAGGATAGATAAATGGTCTTAGGAACCCCCAGTTAGCTTCCCTCTCTGGTGTCCCCTGAGCAGCCGAAGCCTGTATGTAATAAATTGCAAGGAGAAACTCGTGCTTTTTAAAATATGTTTTTTAAAAACATGAGACAATTCAGACACACTCTATTCTCACATCTACCCTAAGGACCATCATGCGTTTGAATTACCAAACTATCTGGCCTAGGTTAGACCATTTTTTTACCCCCAACTTGGGAGTGGGGGATAGTGAAGCTTCCTGTCTCCTTTCTAAAAGGAAAGTTGGAGCACTGTCTACTCTTGGCGTATCTTTCCTCCACTGGTCCTGCTTTAAGATGATTCTGTGAGTCTCTGTTAGGGAATCACGGAATGGACTAGCATGCTAGTTTTCGTCTTGGTGAGGTGTCCGTGACACCTTTGGAAATGCTTCAAAGCACCTTTAGCTCACTCATAGGGCCCTCTTGCATTGCACAGGCTAGAGCCGTTCCCCCACCCCACACTGTCTGTGGTCTGTCTGTCCATCTCCAGAAGGTTGTGCTCCACCCTAGTGAGGAGGATTTTCTTACTATTGAAATGTGCATTTAAATCCAGCCACACTTTCATCTGTGCCACAGATTTCTTCCCCTCAGGCCGTTTTTCCTCAGAGTTGGCTGAGAGGCCTGTGGCAGTACAATTGGGCTTTGTGGTGAGGAGGGTTTACAGTGCCCTGGAAGGTGGGGCCAGTCTTGTCTAAATAAATAGTAGTGGGCTTGGCCTCAGGAAGACAGGGATTCCTGGAAGGCTAGAGATGGAGCCTGAGCAAGATGCACTTCCTGGTGTTCCTGGGGCTTCGGTGACCCTGGGTCCTCTGACCCAGGAGCTCCTAGGACAGACCTCTACTTCAGCAACAGGTCCTCCATCTACTGTAGTCTAGCCTCCTCCCGCCGTCTCCACAGATTAGCTGTTGACCACTCTGACTGACCCAGGGGCCGACAGCTGTTCCTCTCTTGGCTTTCCTATAGGCCTTACCTACATTGTGGTTGCTTGCCTGCCCCATGATGGCTTTTGACAGAGTCTTGGGGACCTAGAAGGGCCTTACTTGATCTGCCCTGCAGAAGTTTTGCATGGCGAGTGAAGAGGATGGGGTTGGCCTTTTGACCTGTCATATAGTCAGGCTTCCTTAGCCCAGGATACCAGGAAGGCTTGGTCAAGGGGCTGCTTGGTGGGAAATGAAATACCTGGCCTTTTCCTGTCCAACCCCACAGCAGGCACCTTATCCTGCAGATCCTGTCACTTTCTCCTGCTACCTCAGCTGCCATTCTGAGAGATCATTGTTGCCCAGTGGTCTCTGTTCCCTCTTCTCAGACTTAGTCACACCGTTCTTTGGGTTCAGAGACTGTGTACCTGAGTAAGGACAGACAGACAGCAGCATTGGTTCTAGGAGAGGGTGTGTGCTCTCTGAGAGACTGTCACACATGTAGAGAGGGGGTGTTAGTCATATGGCCTGCCTCCAGCCAACACTTTTCTTTATTTAAAAACTCTGGGAGCGAGTGGTGGAAACATGGCTCAGCAGCTAAGTGTGTGTGTGTTCTGCTTTTGCAGATGACCTGAGTTAGGCTGCCAGCACCCACGTGAGTAGGGTTGCTTACAACCACCTGTAACCCCAGCTCCAAGATACGCTCTTCTGGCCTCCGCAGACACTGCACCCACACACATCTATACCGAGTTAAAAATTTAAAAATAGGGGCTGGAGAGATGCTGAGTGGTTAAGAGTGCTTGCTGCTCTTCCAGAGGACCCAGGTTCGGTTCTTACATCCACCCAGGCAGCTCACAACCACCTGGAATCCTTGTTGCCGCAGAACTTCTGAACCCTCTTCAGGCCTCCGAGGACACTGTATGGCGGTTCACATACAGGCAAACACACAAACACACATCCAAAAAGAAAAAAGTGAAATCTTTATAAGTCCATTTTTTCTTTTAAGAGTTCTAAAATTAATAGAAAAATGAACATTTCTAGAAAATAGGTTTTTGATTTACAAAACATAGATTCATGTCACTATCACAATTCCAAACACTTGTAACCACCACTCACCAGCAAGCTACCCAAGTATTTGTTGACTACATTGAAATTCCCTTGCTACCCACTGTGTAGGAAGAAGCGTGAAGGCCAACTCCAAGCTCTTGAAAGTCCGCAGGATCCAACTGTTCTGCCCTGAAGTCCCTCTCAGCAGGGTGACAGCCACTCTTTCAGCAAAGACAAATCTGAGGCTGGAAGCTGTTGAGAGCACTGACTGCTCTCACCTGAGGATCCTGACTGGAATCACAGCACCTACCTGGTAGCTCACAATGGTCATTAATAACTCCAGGTCCAGGGGGTCCAATGCCTTCTCTCTGGCCTCCGGGGGCACTGCACTCAGGTGGTGTACGGGCATAGAAGCAGACGAAACAACTGTGCACATAAAATACATTTTTAAAAAAGGCCTCAGCCCTGGGCCAGGTGCTTGTCCTCCCCACCCCTCAGCCCGGCGGGCACAGCTTTCACCTGTAGGTCCAGCTCAAGCGCCCACATTCCCTGAGCTACCTCGGTGCTTCCACACTGTGTCGTAGGAGGAAATGGAGGACGTGAATGCTCTGCTGACGATTACTCTACGGCTAGAGTTCCCCGGGGGGGGGGGGGGGCAGCGATGAGTTAAAAAGTGCACAGGAGCAGATGTGGTACACACCTGTTATCTCAGCGACTGATAGGCAGAGGCAAGATGATTGATTACCACAAGTTCCAGGCTAGTGTTGGTCACACAGGGCGACCCGTCTCGAAAGACCAAACAAACCAAAAACCTGTCCGGACCACAGCTCTAAGCCATTATTTATTTATTCATTTACTTACCATTCATGGTATTTGCAAGCTTGGAGGCCAGAAGCCAAGACTGTGGTCTTCCTCAGTTGTTCCCTACATTATTTTTTTAATTATAGTGAATTTATTATTATTATTATTATTATTATTATTATTATTATTATTGAGAGGTAGGCATGCCAAAGTACACATGTAGAGGTCAGAGCGTTGGGTTTAAATCTCAGCTGGCATCCGGACAAAACACCAAGCCAACATGGTTCCACATGGAGAGAGGTTTAAGGAGAGAAGAAGAGTAGAAGAGGAGAGGAATGGAGGCCAGCCATAGGCACGTGGGAGAAAGGAAGGAGGGGAATGGGGAGAGAAGGGACGAAGGGGAGAGGGGAAGAGGGCAGAGAAGAGCAAAGAGCAAGAGAGTGAGGAGGGGGCAAACAGCCCCTTATATAGTGTCAGGCACAGCTGGTTGTTGCCAGGTAACTGTGGGGCGGAGCATACCTGGCTGTTGCCAAGTAACTGTGGGGGTGGAGTTTAGCCAGAATACCAACATGGAGGACAATTTTGTGCAGTCAGTTCTCTCTTTTCACCTGTACATAGGTGTCAGGGATTGAATTCGGGTCATCGGGCTCAGGCCCTCCTGTGGGCTCATCGCCTTGTTTTTTTGTTTTTTGTTTTGTTTTGTTTTTGAGGCAGGGTATCTCAGCAGCTTGGAGTTTGGTGAACTGGCTTGGACTTACAGGCATGGACTTCATGTCCTCCTTGCGTTTTACACAAGCCCTGGGGATCCAAACTCAGGTGCTCATGCTCGGGTGGCAGGCACATTACCATGACCAGATGAATGACTTGTGGATGGTGGAGTCTCCAGGATAGCTGTGTTGTACTAATTTCCTGGGGGATTTTCAGTCCACCCAGTGGTTTGGAGCCATGCATGAAGTAGGAAATTTCCTAAGGTAAATACAGTGTATAAAATACAATCTGGAAACCTGGCGTATTGCTTACTACTGTAATTACTGCACTTCCGAGGCTGAGGCAGGTGCATTGCTATAAGTTCAAAAACAGCTTTGGCTATAGTGATTTCCAAACCAGCCTAGCCCAGTGAAACATGATGTGTCAAACAAATAGAAATCTGAACAACAGCAAAAATAAAATCCGGGTCCTTGCAGGAGGGGATCAAAAGCCCACACTGCAGTTTCCTTTAAGATGGAGAGCCGTGGGATGTGGGCTCTGAGGGAGGAGAGATGCACTGGAGTGATTAGATGGGTTCCCTGAACCCCGTCTATCTGACTGGCTCCACCTGCCTCCTGGGGTGGGGATGAATGCCCAAGAGAAGGGGAGGACATCTTGGGGTGTCATGTTCTGTCTGGAGGAAGCACTCAGGTCTGAGAAGCAGTCCCTCCCCACCTGTGCTTTTGTACCTTCTTGGTAGGAGGGTGAGATTGTCCACCCTGGAGCCAGGATTGGCTTTTATTCACTCTCAGCAGGGTCTATAACACTTAAGCCAGACGACACAGCTACACACAGCAGGGTCTCCTGGGATGGAATTACAGGCTCAAGTCCAGGTAGAGCCCACGTGGCAGCCAGGTGCTGACCCGAAGGACAAATAATCTATCTAGGCAGGCCTGGGACGGCAAGCCAGGTACCAGGCCCTGGGCCTACCTGGCTGCCCTCAGAACATAGGCTGGGATATCCATGCCCAAGGAGGTCTCCCTAAAGTTGAGAATTAATATTGGTCCCCCAAATTCCCTGTTGCCGGGGACCCCCCCCCCCGCCCAGGTACTGACTGCTCTTCCAGAGGACTTGGGTTCAATTTCCAGCATCCACATTTTATCTCTCAGCTGTCTGTGACTCAGCTTCCAGGCCACCCAACATCCTCACACAGATAGATATACACACAGGCAAAACACCAATGCACATAAAATACATACATTTTTTTAAAAAAAAATCTGAAAAAGAAACAACAGTGTGTTCTTTTAACCACTGAGCCATCTCTCCAGTTCCTCTTCATTTCTGTTTTTCTAACTGAAGAACCGTCAGAGCCACCCAAATCAAGCCCTCCTGGGCTCTTTTGTCCTGAGGGAAGACATTCTGGGTTGTCTTCTGTAAACACCTTTGGGGTGTATGTAGCACTGGGCCAGTACCCTGACTCTTTATTACCAGGAGTGATGATCACCTAAGTCTTCCTCAGACCGCCTGTCTGTGTCTTCTTGTTCAGGAACGACACCCGGAGCCTTGACATTTCTAGGTGATTGATTCTGGTTCATCTTTTCAGCTTCTGGTGCATGGGTTTGCTACGTGACCAGAGCTTACTGAGCGAATGCTTTCAGTGAAAGTGGGGCATTTTCACTTTTTTAGCCACCCAACCCCAAACCCTAGTCATCCGAATTGTTCCTCCGGGAGCTTGAGATGACTCAGGCTATAAGGAGCAAAACCCCATGTAGGGGAGCTTGGTGAGAGGAGGGTCATCAGGGGCTCAGTGGCCAAGTCAGTGAGCTTCAGGATGACGAGAGACCTTGTCTTATGAAATCACGTGAAAGCAACTGAAGGAACACGCCTTGTTCTGACCTCCACATGCATGTGTAAATGTATGCACATATGCACATACCTATGTGCAAACACGTGTGTACACACACACACACACACACACACACACACACACACACACACACGCCTATTCATCTACTCAATCTCCCATAAAGGGTGCCTTAGACTGAACCTGGAGGAAACCAGACTCCAGGCAGCCCTGGGGCATGCTCCTAGAACCACTAAGATAAACAAGAAATGCACTCTCTCCAGATTCTGAGGAAGAAAAGCCCTCAAAGGTCAGAGGGTCCAGTGGCTCTCAACCTCAGACTGCACATTAGAATCATCTGGGGAGCTTTTCAGAAATGCTTATGCCCAACCCCCACCCCAGATATCCCTGGTTCAGTTGGGCTGGGGTGGGGCTCAGGCTTCGCTGGAATTTTTAAAAAGCTCCCCAGGGGCTTCTGATACACAGCCAAGTTTGTGAAGCACTGAGGTCCTCCCTGAATGTTTGAATGGCAGGATTAAAAAGGATCCCTACCCAGCTGATGGCAGAACTGCTGGCCATCATCCACAGATTCCCTAAAGCCCCCACTGTCCAAATGCCTTTGTCTCTAAACGTTTCTCCTGCGCAGGTCCCAGAAGCGTGCTGTGAGCAGGGTGTCAGGTCCCCAGACTGGAGTCACAATTACAGATAGATGGCTGTGAGCCACCATGTGAGAGCTGGGATTTGAACTCAGGACCTCTGGAAGAGCAGCCAGTTCTTATCTTCTTCTCCAGTACCCAACACCTCTCTTCATCATGATTAAGCCAAGGCATCCAAAAATAAAAATTCTACGTTCTTTTTGGCCACTGACCTTGTGTCCAGCTCCACTGATAGGCCTTAGTCACACCTGCCAGCCCTGTTATTGGAATGACAAAATGGGGTCTTTAGATTCTGGTGACTCTTTGGCTCTTCAGATGTGTGCCCTGCTGATGGACTAGGCAGTCCCACTGGGGTTCTTAAAGCGAACACAAACATCACATATTTCATGGTTTATTTTCTGGGTCAAGTGACGCTAGAAACATTTTCACACATCACGTTAGGCTACCCACAGGGAGAGTTTCACATACTTCTTAACAATATTTCACTGTGTTTCATTTCCTTTGTAATGCCAGGTTTTTAAGCTATACATCTCATACCATTTTGATAAGATTAGTCAAGTTTCCTTTGCACTGGAGGCTGGGGCCGACGGTTAGTGTTGGTGATAACTTGTGGCCCTGGTCTTGACGGTCAATTGACTTAGTGGATATCTGTACCTTTCCGGCTCGGCTCCTTAGGCCGTGTGTACGTGCACACACGCATGTTCCGTATGTTTGCATAGTTATCCATCACAATCAAAATTAGTCAATGGACAAGCTTTTTTAGAACCTGTTGGTGGGGTTGGAGGTTAACGGTGTGTGCTGCTCTTGAAGAAAGCCCAAGTTTGGTTCCCAGAACACATACTGGGTAACTTCTGCACCAGGAGATCTGACTTCCACTTCTGGACTCTCTCATCTGCGCTCCCTCACACATGCATACACATGTACACACAGTCGAAGACAAAATGAATCTTTTAAAAAAAAACCTTGTTTGTGAGGCAAATAGTATAGCGAATTCTTTTCATACCTATTAAACTGCCCTGTAGCCTCCAGGTTCAGTGGCGCTCAGAACATCTGCCTCCTGAGTCATCTGCCCTGGAGGCCTCAGGCTGGAGACAGTCATTTGGCGCCAGGGCTGGGCTAAGAAAACTAGAGCCTGGGCCTAGAGCATTGCCATCTAAGGGGGCTACTATGACCTCACATGCAAACACTTTGGGATTTAGGGAAGAGATCCACAGAGATGGGGGGTTGTGGTGGGGGTGGGGATGGCGATGGGGGTGGGCATAGAGATGTGTCCCCGCAGGGCTTGGGCAGTTGTGAGGGTTGTATAGAAAGATTATAGGCTAATAGGCCTGGAGGTTCCCAGGGGTTCTGCTCTATCCTGGTCGTGCACAAAACTCGGTATACTGAGTATAGAATCAACTCAGACTCCACAGTAGGGCATGGCTTCTCCAAGCCTTCTCTAAGAGAATGGTGATTTGTATGAGGTGCCTCCCTGTAGTCTTGGGCTTTTGAATATTCAGTTCTCAGTTGGTGGCACTGTTTGGGTAGGTTTAGGAGGTGTGCTGCAGGAAGTGTGTCACTGGGGATAGGACTTGAGGTCTCAAAGCCTCCCACCAATGCTAGTGAACTCTGCTTTTCTGTAAAAGCTGTACGTTCCCGGCTTCCTGTTATAGCTGCTATGCCTCCTCCCTGGTATGATGATCTTTTATTTCTTTGGAACTATAAGCCCAAACACATGCCTTCTTCTACATGAAATCACAGTCGTGGTCTTTTATCATAGTAGTTGAAAATAACAGCTATAGAAGTTATAGAACAGCTATAGAACTCAGAGGTGAGTTATTGCTAGGACTCCCTGACCATGCTGGTTTTTGGTAAAATGTGGAACATTTTTGAGATTTTTTTGGACTATGAAAGCAGTTAAAAGCTGTAAACAGGGGTTGGGGATTTAGCTCAGTGGTAGAGCGTTTGCCTAGCAAGCGCAGGGCCCTGGGTTCGGTCCTCAGCTCTGAAAAAAGAAAAGAAAAAAGCTGTAAGCAGGGGCGTAATGGGCCATCCTATTAGAAGCCTTGAAGACAGTAGTGCTGAGAGCAGTGTGGAATACAGAGGCCCAGCTCAGAGGCCCAGCACAGAGGCCCAGTTCAGAGGCCTAGCACAGAGGCCCAGCTCAGAGGCCCAGCACAGAGGTTTCTGAGGGGAACAGTATTAGCAACTGAGCTAGAGACCATGCTTGTGATGTCTTAGTGAATAATGTGGCTGCCTTCTGCCCTTGTCCTGAGTACTTGCTTGAGGCTAAATTTAAAAAGTAATCAACTAATACAGCTAGAGAATTTGATGTTTGCCTTGCTGGGTTTTGATCTTGCTTTGGCCCAGCTCCTCCCTCTGGAATGGTAATGTAAATTCAGTAATCAAGGGATTACAGTTAAACCAGTGCCTTAAATAACAGAAGAGATTTTGGATTTTTAAATCTCTAGATTGTGAAAGACTCTGGGGACCTTTGAAAGGTGGAGCAAATGCAATTATAATGATAATATAGTCAAGAGACTAAGTGGCAGAGGAGTGGGATGTGGTGGCTTGAATGAAAAATACCCTTCCCTCCAAGCTCTGGAATTTGAATATTTGGTTCTCAGTTGGTGGCACTGTTTGGGTAGGTTTAGGAACTGTGACTTTGCCTGGGGAAGTGTGTCACTTGGGGGTGGCATACTTCCTGCTATCCCTAGTGCCTTTCGGCTTCTTCCTCACAATAAAAAGATCTAAGCTCTCCTCTTCCTGCTCCAGCTGTCGTGCTTCCTCTCAACGGCCATCCATGCTCATCCTGTCAGTGATTTTCTGCCCTCCACATCCATCCCCCTCCCTCATACACAAGATAGATACAGGTCAAAAGAAAGGAGAGTCAGGATATCAGAGATGGCCTAGCATTGATTGACCACCGCTGCTCTCGCAGAAGACGTGGACTCGGTTCCCAGCGCCCGGTGGTCAGCTCACAGCCTCCTGTACCTGCAGTGGCGGTGGATCTGACGCCCTTGATCTCTGCGTGCATCTGAATGCATGTGGTGCACACAAGCCTACATAGGCACACATATATTCACTAAGTCTTCCTTTAAAGCCCTAAAAATTAAAGAATTACCACGTTATTCAGCTGTCCCAGCATGGGGTGTCTCTCCCAAAGGATATTCAAACCAGAACCCCAGGAAGTTCTGTGCTCTCTTGTGCATTGCCGCCATGTTCACAGTAGCTGAGATGTGTCTGTCTCTAGAGGAGTGGACGGAGAAAAGGTGATGTGTCCGTACGTACAGCCAGCTATCGTCAGCCTCTCCCAACAGAGTTCTTACTGGTCAACAGTGAAAACGTGACAGGCCATCTCACCTCAGACAGAATGCTGCATGGTTCTGCTTGCACGAGGACACTAAAGTGAGAAATTTGAAGCACGATGTAGGCAGATGATTGTTGCCAGAGAGGAAGGAGAGGAGACCGCAGGGAGATGTTAGTCAGTGGATGGTAAGTTACAGTCACACCAGATGAGAAGCTGTGGACATTTGGTGCACAATATTGTACTGATAATTAACAATGTGTTATCTCCAAATGTGCCAAGGGCTGGTGAGATGGCTCAGTGCATACCCAGTGCCCCGAGTTTGGTCTCTGGAGACCCTGAAAAAAGGCGGCTAGATGCAGGGGTGTGCATCTTTAATCCCAATACCCCTATGTAAGATGGGAGGCCCAGAGACCGAGAAATGACTGAAAGCTTGTAGGCCAGCCTGCCGGAAGTAGCAGGAGCAACGAGAAAAATCCGCCTAGAAACAAAGTGGAAGGGGAGAACCCACACCTGAAAGTTGTCTTCTGACCTCCAGACGCCTGCTGGAGTTCATGTGTACACTGAACCCACATACAAGCATGAAATAGTAAATTTTAGAACTGTCTTAAGAAGGTGAACTTATTATTACAAGAAAAGGCAAAGGAATACAAACTTTTGGAAATTTTAGATATTACTTATTGCTCTGATTGTGATGATTGTTTCATGGGTGCATATATACATGTCCACAGTCATTGACTGCACATGTTACATATGTGTAAGTGGGTATACCAACCATGCCTCAGGGAAAGAAGCATGAACAGGACAAATGCTAGGACACTGAAGTGATGATGCAGCAAGGGAAAAGCTGAAGAGAGGACTCAGTGGTTAGAGCACGCACTCCTGCTCTTGCTAGGGCTGTAGTTCAGTTCTCAGTCCCCACCTGACCGCTCACACTCACCTGCAAGTCCAGTTCCAGGGGACCTGGCACCCTCTTCTGGTCTCTATGGGCTATTGCATGCACACGGTCCACTTAAACACAACCAATGCCCCCTCCCCCCAAGCATATAAATACAAATTCTAAAAAGTAAATATATTTAAAAAATAGCTGAGGCGGGTAGAGAGAGATGGCTTAGCAGTTAAGGGCACTGACTGCTCTTCCAGAGGTCCCGAGTTCAATTCCCAGCAACCACCTGATGGCTCACAACCACCTGTAATGGGATCTGATGCAATCTGATGCCCTCTTCTGGAGTGACTGAAGAGAGCGACTCACATACTTAATAAATAAATCTTAAAAATAAATGAAAATAAAAATAGCAAGGGAGTTTGGCATGAAGGCCCAGGTATAGCCCCTGAGGGGATTCGCAAAGCCAAGGAGAGAGAGATGGGAGGGAGGAGGGAGGGTAGCATAGCATAGGGAGCAGGGCTGTATCCCCAGAGCGTGAGTGCTGCATGAACTCTGCCCAGCAAAGCTGGGTTGAGACACAAGTGCAGGTGATCAGCAGAGGGTCTGGAACTAAAAGTGAGCAGGGAGCCAGACTTGCCACCCACAAGGACAGAAGTCAGGTCGAGAACATTCCGTCTGCTTCCTCTGCCAAGCCTGCATTGAGCTCTAAGATTGGTTCCACCTTCCCAATATTTGGTTTGTAGGAAATCAATGATGGCTCCTTTAATTTTTCATACCAACTCTGAGATTCCGCCCACCAGCTCTGAAGGCCTTCCCTGCCTAACCTACCCCATCAGACTGATTCTACCCAGTGCCTTCACTCAGTAGCTGCTTCTCATCCCACACGCTCACACGCTCACACACTCACACACTCACCGTACACCAACTTCCCCTCTGACTTGGAGTCTTGTTTAACATCTGGCCCCTTGCCTAGCAATGTTGGCTTTCATGACCCAACCCAGTCGGCACATCCGCTTTTCTTGATCTTATAACAGGTATGTATCATTTGTCTGCTTGTTCTTGGTTCCATAACCAGGGTAGGACAAGGGCTCTGCGGTGGCTTTCTGTCCTGCTGTGTATCTGTGCCACCAACACCACCCCACTTGCCGAGTGACAGACATGACCAGCTCCCTGCCTTGAATGTCAACGCCACTGGCTTGGGTCCTAGAGCACTGGGCTCTTCCTGAGAGGACTGGAATTTATAATTACAGGGTCATTAGCTTGGAATGTTAGAAGCACCGACCATCAATCAGGATGTTAGTTGGCGGTTTGGGTTTTGCTTGAGTGATATAGTTAGACAATTAAACTCATTTTGAGTTAAATGAAAGATCAGAATTGGAATAAAAACACAAACAGTGTCTCTCTTTTATATGCATGCATGTATGGTGTGGATGCATGCATGTGTTTGTGTGTGCTTGCATGTTTGTGGAAGAAAGGGGCCGGCCTTGCAGACATTTTCCACCATTTCCACAGTGAGGCAGGTCTCTCACTTGAACAAAGGGTTTTCCAGTTTGGATATCCATGCTCTGGGGTCCTGTTTCCTCTTCCTTGGCTCAGGAGCACAGGTAGGCCACCATTGCCTGCCTAGCCTCACACCAGTAACAGCAACAGCAAGCACGTTACTCACAGAGCCGTCCCCCTAGATGCCAGAGTTTTTTCCTCTTAAGTGTATTTATTTATTAAGAATTCCACGGGTACTGTATTTATATCGTTCTCTCTCCTCAAGCTCCCCCTAGGTCTCTCTCCTCCAATTCATGTTGTATTCCTTAATTATTGTCACACTTACGTTTATAATACAGCCTGCTGGATTCATTAGTGTGGCGGCTCCTTTGTATTTAAGGCTGACTTCTTAGTATGGGAGACCCTGTCTGGGTCTCATCCCTGAAGGAGGAGGATGCTCGTGCCTGGCAGCCATCGATACCCGCATTTCTCCGTGTATGGTGCAGCCTTGTGAGAACCCCATCTGTGTCACTGTGTCTGTCACCGCGTTGTCACTGCTCAGGGCTTGCTTAGGTGACCATGTTGCTGAGATTTTATAGTTGCCGGTCACGGTCACAGGCAGCTGGGGCCGGGCATCCAGAGATCAGTTGTTCTCTGTAGCTTGACCAATTGTGGCTTTTGGTAATTGTCTCAATCTACTGCAAAAAGAAGTTTCTTTGGCTTCCAGATCCAGCCGGACTAGTGACCGTGGAGATGGTATGTGAGTGGGTCGGGGTCAGAGGAACTCAGCAGGCAAAGTGGTTTGTGATCCCCAAGACCGCAGCTTGGCCTGCCAGCATGAGAGGCAGTTTGTTGGATTGTTCGTTTTTTTAATTAAAAAGAAAAGCATTTATCTATTTGTTATTTATTCATTTATTTATTTATTTATTCTTTATTTATTTAGAGAGAGAGAGTATGTGTGTCTATGAGCATGCACACGGAGGTAACAGACACATGGAGGTCAGAGGTCAGAGAATAACTTGAGAGATGTGGCTCTTCCTTCATGGTGTGTCTATGGGAGCGAACGCTGCAGCTTTGGCACCCGCGCTGAGCAGCCCATGGTGTGGTATTATTTCTGACACTGATACTGCAGATGCAGTCCAGTGGCCTTCAAATGCAAACTTGAGCCCTAGGTGAGCAAAATCAGGAAGACTGACAAGAATATTTCAGAGTGAGGATGACAAGATTCCAAGGCCCTTGCTGCCAACACTGGGACAGTGCTGTCAGATGAGGGAGTGCTCTAGTCTGTTGCACATACCCTCCCTACCCCCCCCCCACCTCATCCCCACCTTGGGATGGGAGGGAGCTGCCCTCCTTCCCGCCAAGCTGTCTAGGCTTGGGCAGAGACGCTATTTTCCATAGATTGACTTCCTTCTCAGAAGCACCACGTCTAGCATTTTCTTCAAAAGAAAATTGAGCTGGGATTAATTCCAGCATTTGGGAAGCAGAGGTAGGCTGGTCTCTGTGAGTCTGAGGCCAGCATGGTCTACATAGTGAGTTCCTGGCCAGCCAGGGCTATATAGAGAGACCTTGTTCCTGAGAGGAGGAAAGAAAGAAAGAAAGAAAGAAAGAAAGAAAGAAAGAAAGAAAGAAAGAAAGAAAGAAAGGAAGGAAGGAAGGAAGGAAGAAAGAAAGAAAGGGAAAGAAAGAAGGAAGGAAGTTGAGTTATTGGAAATTTTAGTTTTTATTCGTTTTTGTCATTTTTTTGTTTTGTTTTCTTGAGACACTGTTATGTACCTTAGGCTGGCCTGAAACCTAGAGATGCCTTTGCCTCTGCCTCAAATGGCTGTGCATGCCACAAAGTCCAGTCTCATTTTTTTCTTTTTTTAAAATGAGCTTGGTGCACAAGCACGCGCGCGCGCGCACACACACACACACACACACACACACACACACACACACACACACACAGAGGATATCAGGAGTTCAAGGCTACCATGGTCTACTTTATGAGTTTGGGGCCAGCCTGGGCTACAGGAGACCCTGTACAAAACAAACAAGTTAAGAAGCAAAGGACAGTGCGTGTGCTTTAGAGTGCCACCCCGTCCAGATTGCTGTGATTCCAGAGTGTGTGTGGTGACAGTCCTCTCAGCTTTCCTTCTGGTCGGTAAATCGGGAAGGGAGAGTGTGCTCCATCTTCCTCTTCCCCTCCTCCAGATAGGTCTTAGTTCTGAGAATCCCAAGAAAGAAAGTAACCCCTCTAACAGTGACTCTTTGAAAACCTGTTTTTCCCCCTCGGCCAGGAAGCAGGCATGGTGGACCTGCTGTGGCTGCACGCCTGGAGCTGCTCCAGGAACGAGGTCAGGTGACCTCAGAGACAGAGACTCCCCTTGGAGTTTCCTGCCCAGGGACAGCTTGTAATGAGTTCTGTGTCTTCTTGCCAAGGAAATAATGAATTTCTAGGTTTCACAAGACAGTGGAAGAAGGATTGTGTCAGGATGCTATGGAGGAACCAGGACGGCAACCTCCTGCCGTGGTAACAAGCTGCCTGTGGCGCTGCTTCCCAGGAGGCAGAGGCAGGTAGATCTCTGTGCCTCGGAGGTCAGCGTGGTCTACAGTGAGTGCGGTGAGAGTGTTACATGGTGAGACCCTGTCTCAAACAACAGGAGCAACAATAGGAAGCAGATCTGAGGAGATGGCTCAGCGGGTGAAGGGCTTGCTCTCCTCTAAACACGAGGAGCTGAGTCTCCACCCACACAAGAGCCAGGCGTGCCTTACGTCTGCCATGCCAGTGCTGGACGGAGGGTAGAGGTGGAAAGATGTTGGCGCTCCAAGGGCTGCCAGCCAGCCTCGCAGTCACAGTGAGCTCCCGCTTCAGGCCTCAGAGCTGTTGCAGGCCTGGGACAGCCTTTCTTCCCTCATCCGAGCTAGAGAGCAGCTGTCTGGCCTTACCCCCCTGTGTGAGCTCACTTCTCCCTCCTTGGCCTCTGTCCCCTCCGTGTTTTTTTATTTTTATTTTTATTTTTTATTTTTGAGACAGGATTTTGTAGCCTCAGCTGACCTGGAGCTCACTGGGTAGACCAGGCTGGCCTCAAATTCACAGAAACCTGCCTGCCCCTGCCTCCTGAGTGATAGGTTTAAGGGTATCACTAATTTTTAAAGTTGTTTATTTTATTTTTATTTATGGATGTGTGTATGTCTGCAAGTGTGTGGCATGTTTATGCTGATATTTAAAGAGGCCAGAAGAGGGCATCAGATCCCCTGGAGCTGGAGTTATAGGCAGTTATAAGCCATCCAATATGGCGGCTAGGACCCAAACTCTGGTCCTGTGCAAATGCTCTTAACCACTGAGCCACATTTCCTGTTTCCAAGCTCCCTTGGCACACATTGGTCCCCAGCATCTGTACTTACCTCTCCGTCCTCTAAAACATTCTTCTTCATAACAGTGTGCTCCCTCCCTCTCCTCTTTGCCACCTTTGGTTTATAGTCATCTTCTCAGTGACCCCCCACCCTCCAGAACCACGCTACTTAAAACTGTCCCCAACCTTCTTCATCCTCCTCTTTTATTTAGAGCACCCTCCTGCCACCAGGGGTCATCTTTTGCCTCATTTGCTATGATGTCACCTCCACTGAGGGTTGTTCAGTGTGCCACCCCAGTAGCCAGACGGGACCAGACACTTAGCCGGTGCCCAAGAGATTTTTGTTTGTTTGAAATATATATTCATGTAGCTCAGGCCGATCTTGAATTCATTATATAATTGAGGTGACTTTGAACCTGGGGTTTCAGGTGTGCTCTGCTCTGTTTTTCAGTGCTTAGAGATCGGGCTCAGTACTATAGGTGTGCTCAGTCTCAGTACTGTAGGTGTACTCAGTCTCAGTACTGTTCATGAGCTCAGGCTGAGGGTTGTGGTGTGCTTAGTCTCAGTACTGTAGGTGAGCTCAGTCTCAGTACTGTAGGTGAGCTCAGTCTCAGTACTGTAGGTGAGCTCAGGCTGAGGGCTGGCTGTAGGTGAGCTCAGGCTGAGGGCTGTAGGTGTGCTCAGGCTGAGGGCTGTAGGTGAACTCAGTCTCAGTACTGTAGGTGAGCTCAGACTGAGGGTTGTGGTGTGCTCAAGCTGAGGGCTGTAGATGAGCTCAGGTTCGGTGCTATAGGTGTGCTCAGTCTCAGTACTGTAGGTGAGCTCAGTCTCAGTACTGTAGGTGTGTTCAGTCTCAGTGCTATAGGTATGCTCAGTCTCAGTGCTGTAGGTGTGCTCAGTCTCAGTACTGTAGGTGTGCTCAGTCTCGGTGCTGTAGGTGTGCTCAGTCTCAGTACTGTAGGTGAGCTCAGTCTCAGTGCTGTAGGTGAGCTCAGTCTCAGTGCTGTAGGTGTGCTCAGTCTCAGTGCTGTAGGTGTGCTCAGTCTCAGTGCTGTAGGTGTGCTCAGTCTCAGTACTGTAGGTGTGCTCAGTCTCAGTACTGTAGGTGTGCTCAGTCTCAGTGCTGTAGGTGTGCTCAGTCTCAGTACTGTAGGTGTGTTCAGGCTCAGTACTGTAGGTGAGCTCAGTCTCAGTACTGTAGGTGTGCTCAGTCTCAGTACTGTAGGTGTGTTCAGGCTCAGTACTGTAGGTGTGCTCAGTCTCAGTACTGTAGGTGAGCTCAGTCTCAGTGCTGTAGGTGAGCTCAGTCTCAGTGCTGTAGGTGTGCTCAGTCTCAGTACTGTAGGTGTGCTCAGTCTCAGTACTGTAGGTGTGCTCAGTCTCAGTACTGTAGGTGTGCTCAGTCTCAGTGCTGTAGGTGTGCTCAGTCTCAGTACTGTAGGTGTGCTCAGTCTCAGTACTGTAGGTGTGTTCAGGCTCAGTACTGTAGGTGAGCTCAGTCTCAGTACTGTAGGTGTGCTCAGTCTCAGTGCTGTAGGTGTGCTCAGTCTCAGTACTGTAGGTGTGCTCAGTCTCAGTACTGTAGGTGTGCTCAGTCTCAGTACTGTAGGTGTGCTCAGTCTCAGTGCTGTAGGTGAGCTCAGGTTCGGTGCTGTAGGTGTGCTGGGAAAGCACGCTACCAAGCGAGCTACACCCCCAGGCAATGGAATTTTAAAAACACAGGGAAGCAGAGACTATATATTAGTTTGTTTGTTTGTTTGTTTGTTTGTTTGTTTGTTTTGAAACAAGGTGTCTGTGTAGCTCTAGGTATCCTGGAGCTCACTCCATAAAGCAGACTGGCCTCAAACTCACAGGGATCCGCCTGCCTTTGTCTCCCAGTTGCTGGGATTAAAGGAGCATTTCACTACGCCTAGCTGATCCAAATGTGCCTCCTTTCACCACATAAGCTTTGATTCCAAAGGAGGAAAGTAAACTTATCCAGCAATTCTTACTCTTAAAAGGCAAAGATAACAAGGCTGTCTTCTCAGGCGGGAGGGCCCAGGTGCCTGCAATTGTCCATCTGGACATGCGTGGGCCTGTGTTTGTCTGAGCAAAGACTGTGAGACACAGGAGGTTGCAGGAGTTAGTCTCTTCTGATTGACAGAGGCGGGGCAAGGAGAACTGCGGGATGCTCTGGGAGAAGATTGGATTTGAGAAGTACATATGGGTGTGGCCACGCATTGTTTTACTTAACTCAAAACTATCTCCTCGAATTGTAATGTAGAATAAATGGAGCCCACATACACCGTGCACAAGCAGGAGACTAGTATGCATTTAGAAAAGCTACAAGTCCATTTTCTTTTTTAAAGGTTTATTTATTTATTTTATGTGCGTAAGCACACTGCCGCTGCCTTCAGACACACCAGAAGAGGGCATCGGATCCCATTACAGATGGTTGTGAGCCACCATGTGGTTGCTGGGAATTGAACTCAGGACCTCTGGAAGAGCAGTCAGTGCCCTTAACCACTGAGCCATCTCTCCAGCCCACAAGTCAGTTTTTAAACAATGAATTTATTGAGATTTGCATACCACACAATCCATGCTCCTCATGGGTACAGCTAAGTGGTTCTCCGTACATTGGAAAGGTTGTACAGCCGTTACTATTGTCTAAATTTATGACATTGTCATCAACCCATTGGGAGCCACATCCCATTCTCCCGCCCCCAACCTTTTCTCTGTGTTCTAGACTTACCACAAGTAGACACGTGGTTTTTGTGGTCGGCTTCCTTCGTGGCATGATGTTTCAAGGTACATCCGTGTTGTAACATCTCTCAGCACTTTATTCTCTTGCTAAGACCAAGTATTAACCCACTGAGCGGATTGGATATACCACATTTTGTTTACCTATTCACTGGTCTGTGAACCCGTGGGGCTTTTTCTGTCTTTCCTCACTAGCAAGCCATCTGAAATAGAACGAAATGCTTGGTGTTGATGGAGTTTTTAAAAATGGAGGCCATGGGGTTGGGGATTTAGCTCAGTGGTAGAGCGCTTGCCTAGGAAGCGCAAGGCCCTGGGTTCGGTCCCCAGCTCCGAAAAAAAAGAACCAAAAAAAAAAAACAAAAAATGGAGGCCATGTGGCTTCTCTGACAGTTGATATGATGCTTGGAGATGGTGGGTAGGCCATCGTCTTTCTGTTCTGGTTTATAACGTGTTTCTGTATGTTGATCTGTGGGTCAAGTATGAATTATTGACCTTGCAACTTGAGAGCGTCCTCACGCAACAACAGAGTTCCCTAAGCCCCTCTTCTCCCCAGTCTTCAGTCTGCTGTGATGTCAGGATGTCCCCTCCCCTGTCCTGTACCATTCACTGTGGCTTTCTGTGAGTGCCGGCTGGCTCGGGGTCTGGGAGTTGGGAGCCCTTTGCTGTGTAACGAGAGAGGACGAGAGGAGAGAGGACGGGAGCTGTGAATGGGAGCACCTGCTCGGTGTGCAGTGGTCTGCGCGGGCGGGGTGCTGGGGATCAGGTTTAAATCATTGCCAAGCTTGGTTTACTCCCATTATTGCTTCTGAAAGCACAAACCTGACCTCACTAGAAAGAGAAAAAAAATCCCTGAATTCTGATAAAAACATAAACCACAGACTTCCTTTCCTCTTAGAACAACAGGTGCCGGCCCAGCAAAACAGGACTTTTGAATATCCTCAGGGTGCCAGGAGCCCCCGGGGCAAAAGCTTCCCCTCCCTGTGGGTCACAGCCTTGAGGCTTGGCAGGTAGGGTTTGGGGGGACTGGACTGGACTGGACTTGAGATAACAAGTCCTGTGGATAACAGTGTGGCCTCTTCATCCTTTGTGCAGTTGTCAACCTCTGATTTCCTGATCATGATCGGGTGATCTGCCCTTAGCAGGTAACTCCATTGAGTGTTTTCACTGCCTCTCAGTTGTCTCTGTTTATTGTCTGCGGAGACGGTGGTGAACAGAGAATAAAAGGAAATTAAAATAGGAAGCTAGGGAGGGCAGGAAGAGCAAATCCCCAGTCTGGCGAGCGAGAGGTAATGTAACTTGACCCAGGCTGATTGAGGACTTCTGACTGTTGGGAGAGGGAGGCTGAGATTCCTCTGGGGTTCTCCCCTGACATCACCAGACATGGTCAGCAGAGGCTTTTCTGCCTTACAGAGGAAGATAAACAGATGGTCTCTTCAAGTTAGGGACAAGGATTAGAGGGCTGATTGGGGCATTCCCATGGAGACAGACTTGCATCTCATGAGCTTTAGCTCCCCTCCACCACCACCCTGCCCCCAAATAAGTAAGGTCTTGTTGTCTAGCCCAGGCTATCTTGATCCTCTCTCACTGAGGCTGAGATTATAGGCATTCACCAACATACCCAGTTGCTTATGTTTGCTGTGATAGAAGTGAAATTGCAGGAGTGGGAAATAATGACATTTGTAGGGACACTTGAGGCTGGAGGGCACCCCAGCTCACTGTGAGCCACGGGAAACTCTAGTGTGGCTCTCCTCTCAGTCTGAGCACGGGGAGATCCGGGTTGAAAGTGCCCTTCCTCCATTCACCCTTACCCTGTTAAGTTTGGAAGAGAGATGTGGAAGGCCGTGAGCATACACATCCCGCAGGTAGATGACCATGTAGTTTCCCTCTCCTCCACATACCGCAGAGCCTGGTCAGGAGCCTGGGCCTTGGCAGGTAACTCTGAAGTTGGACAGCTCCACTAATGGGTAATTTCTTTAGCCTTTAGCCTCTCTAATCCCCCAACGGGGTCCACCTGCCTCTACCCCTGTGTGTCTGCACTTCCACAGCCCAGGCTCTCACTCAGTAGTTCTCAAGACCCATTTTAGGAGGGGGTATTGAATGATCCTTTCACAGGGGTCACATATAAGATATCTTGCATATCAGATATTTGCATTATGACTCATAACGGTAGCAAAGTTACAGTTATGAAGTAGCAACAAAAATGATTTTATGGTTGGGGGGGTGTCACCACGACATGAGGAACTGTGTTAAAGGGTCGCAAGCATTAGGAAGGTTGAGAACCACTGTTCTAGCCTCTGTTGTCTCAGGGGAATTGGTCATCATATGCGTAATACACCCTTTTGCTCTTCCCTCCCAACCCAGTGGAATGCTGTTTTTCTGCAGGTTGTACTCTCAGAGAAACCAGCGAATCCATGTGGCTTGCTGTGACAATGACATAGATGTAGAAGCTTATGAACCAGCTGTTTATTTCTTATCATTTTGAAGGGGAATCAGAGGTCAGGGTACCAGCACAGTATGTATGGTTTGAATTGGTGACAGACTGCCGGCTTCTGCCACATTCCTTCGTGGCAGCATAGCTCTCTGGCCCCATCCATGAGCATTTACCTCCATAGCTTAGTCTCCTCCCAAAGATTCCACCTCCAGATCCGGTCATATTAGATTTCAACTGAGGAATTTGGGGGTAAGAGCATGAACATTCAGCCCATAATTCTTAATGTGTTTACCATATGGTTAATTTGTCTTGTTTGTGTGAGACTGGGTCTCACTGTGTAGATCTTGCTGTTCTGGAATTCACTCTGTAAACTATAGTGTAGACCATAGATGTAGCTGGCTTTGAACTCACAGGCGTCTGTCTGCCTCTATCTCCTGAGTGCTTGGATTCAAGTGGGGAGGGGTGTCCACCATACCTCGCTTTACTTAAGTTTTTAAAATATAAAATCAATGTCTATCACATTCTGTAAAAAAGGAAAAGATGATTAACCTACTGTCCAACAAACCCACTTTTGCTTTGTTTGTGGTACTGGGGATTGGACACAGGTCCTCCTACATGTTTACCAAGCAGAGTGCCACTGAGCAACACTACTAGCCTTACATTTTATTCAGGTGTGTGTCTGTGTGTGTCTGTGTGTCTGGGTGTGTGTGTCTGTGTGTGTGTCTGCGTGTGTGTGTCTCTGTGTGTGTGTGTCTGTGTGTGTGTCTGGGTGTGTGTGTCTGTGTGTGTGTGTGTCTGTGTGTGTGTCTGGGTGTGTGTGTCTGGGTGTGTGTGTCTGGGTGTGTGTGTCTGCGTGTGTGTGTCTGTGTGTGTGTGTCTGTGTGTGTGTCTGTGTGTGTGTCTGCGTGTGTGTCTGTGTGTGTGTCTGCGTGTGTGTGTCTGTGTGTGTGTGTCTGTGTGTGTGTCTGGGTGTGTGTGTGTGTCTGTCTGTCTGTGTATAGGTCAGAGGTCAGCCGTGTTCTCAGTGCCTTTATCCACTGAGCCATCTCTTTGACCCTCTCCCTTGTGAAACAGAGCACCAGTAACTTGTTCAAATGGGCTGTGCATTATTCTGTAGCCCAAGCTGGCCTTGAATATGTAATCCCCCTGCCTTAGCCTCCTGAGTAATTGGGATTATTAGCAGGTCAGACCCCAAATCCACTTTCATTGAATACTTCCTTTGTCTATACTCTGACCCATCCATATCTTGTATAGTTATTATGAGAGAATATGTACAAGTTTGGGGTGGTTTCCCCTCTCTGGTAGTCATAATAGTTTCTACCATCAGTCTAGGCACTGGGGGTGAAGACTGAAGAATATGGACGCCCTGTAGCTACAGTGCGCATTAGGAGAGCAGCAATCAGTTGTGTGGGAAGTACAGACTGCCATTCATATTTTAACCAGTGGCACAGACTAGGGTCCACCCCTCAGAAAAAGCAGGGGGCACGAAGTGTCCTGAGGTAGGACCAGGTTCAGGGGCCCCAGAAACATCTCCATACGCCAGACAAAATGCTGTTCATTGTGGGAAGGACGGCGATTTTACTGCTTCAGAAGGGATTCAGGAAAACCGAAACAGCATTTTGGGTGTTTGTTTTGTTTTGTTTTGTTTTGTTTTGTTTTGTCTTGTCTTTTGAAGACAGGTTTTTTTCCTGTGGTGTCTTGGCTCTTCTGGAACTCACCCTGTAGACCAGGCTAGCTTCAATCTCAGGGATCTGTCTGCCTCTGCCTCATGAATTCTGGGACTAAAAGGCGTACGCCACCACCTCCTGGCTTAAAACAACATCTTTACATCCTTTCTAGAACTTCCTGTCTTTTCACCTAATGTTGGGGGGCTGTTCTTTTAGCTTCCTCTCCTGGTAGCCAGTGCAGTTTGTTTTGTGAGCCGTTTCCTTCCTCCCCACACACCACCACCAATCAGTCTTGCTGTTGGCAGAGGCATTAGTTCACGCATCTCTTTGCTCCCTGCTCTCTCCCCACAAGTTGCTGTGGAATCCTTCCTGTGTGCTGGTTTCCCGAAGGGGCTGGGCTTGGAGGGGGGAAGGGACTGTTGTGTGGGGGATCGTGAAGCCAGTCTCGGAATCCACGAACGTTCTCCTCCCTTCCAGGGGGCTTTCTTTTTAGCATTAGCACTTTTTAGACAGTTTTTAAAAGATTTATTTTTTATGTTTAATGCCAAGATTTATTTTTATTTCTAATGTGTGCATGTGTGTGAGTGGGCACTTACTTGCGTGTGAAGGAAGAGACCAGGGGACAGTGCTGGATTCCCCAGGGCTGGAATTACAGGCCGTTGCGAGCTGCCCAATGTGGATGTTGAAAACCAAACTTGGGTCTTCTTTAAGAGCAGCAAGTACTATTAACTGCTGAGCTGTCTCTCCAGCCTTCGGATGTTTGTCCATTTGATAGACATGAAAACTGAGACCTGCCACTGTTTTCATGCCTAATCACCTCCAGGATCTGAGGCCAATGTGGCATTCACTGGTCCCCTGGCTTCCTGGTGTTTGATACACATCCTGTCTAGTTTTCAGAACCGTCGAGCTGGTTGTGTTAGGGTCACTCTGTAGCTTCAGCTGGCCCCACTGTCAGTGAGTTCAAGCCCCCTAAGTGTTTGATTCTAAAAGTCTTAGGATGTGAACATAAGAATTTAAAATCTTTTCTAGAAATCACGTGTTTATTTATTTGTGTGTGTGTGGCAGGGGGCGTGCACCATGGCATCCATTCACGGTCAGAGGACAACTTTCAGAAGTTGGTTCTGTCCTTCCACCTTGTGGGTCCTGACTCAGGTTGTCAGGTATCTTCCTCTGCTGAGTCATCTCGTTGGTCTGCCTTTCCCTGCTTCCTTGCTTCCTTGCTTCCTTTCTTCCTTCCTTCCTTTCTTCCCTCCTTCTTTCCTTCCTTCTTTCCTTCCTGTTGTAGAAGCCAGAGGTCAACATGTTCCTCAAACACGGTTCTTCACCTTATCATTGAGACAGGGCCTATCAATGAATCCCCTGCCCACTGATTGGCTGGGTTGATTGGCCAGTGATCTCTGGGAATCTACCTACTCCTACCTCATCCAGTGTATTTTCTACACGAGTGCTTGCGATCCGAAGCCAGGTCGGTCCCCTTGCTTGCGTAACAGTCACTTTACCAATGGAGCCATTTCTCCAGCTCCACTCCAACACTTTTTGAGGCAGGATCCCACTAAGCCAGCTCCTGGCTGGCCTGGAAATCACTATACAGACCGGATCAGGCTGGCCTCACACTTGTGGTCACCCTCCTTTTTCTGCTTCCCGGATGCTGGGATGAGAGGGGGTGGAACTAACTCTTTCTTGGTGCTGCTGCTGCTGCTGGCCAGAATTAATAAACCTCTGCCCTGTCATATCTTTCAGATTCTCCCTCCCCCCACCCCTGCCCCCTCACTTAAAAAAAGAAAAAAGAACAGAATAAATAAGACTGGCATCAAGCCCTGTGTCTAATAGGAACTTTCTTTGCAGTGTGGAGCAGTTAAGTGATGCTGGCTAACTGCCCCCTTACTCTCCTGATGTGCAGCCCTTTCTCCAGAGGCTGAAAGGCTGGCTCCCTTACCTGGCAGTGCAGGAGTTCGTTGAGAGCCTGTGGGCTGGTGAGAGTCCTGCCATAGGGTTGGTTTGCCTCCTTTTAGCTGTGGAATGTGCTGAGCTAAGTGTTTTCCACGGCAAACACATTAAAAAAGATTTCTCATCCTTTTCTGAAAGAAAGGGGGGGGATGTCTTCTGTCTGCAGTCAAAACTTGTTAGATGTCCCAAACCTCTAGTCACGCTCTGTCCTTTGAACCCATTCTCTCTGGTGACTTTCTCTGCTCCTAAAGATCTCTGGAGTTAATTTTTAATGGCTGCATGTGTGGGGTGAGTCTGGCTATCCTGCGTGGGTGTTACCACCCAGAACATGGCTCAGCAAAGTCCTGGGAACTGCTCCAGGGCTGAGTAGGCAGGAGGGACAGAAAGACATCAGTTGGGGAGAAAATCAAGGACCCCCACCCCTTTGAGAGAGGGGACAGAAGTGTGGGTTGTACCCTGAAGCTTCTGACTTGCAAAATGCTCTGTGGTTGACTTTGGGGTAGCAATGTGATAGCTGAGGACCCAGCTGCCTGTCGGGTGTGCCCATTTGCTCTGGTAGGACAGAACCAACCTATTATATATGTGGGAATCCACCCACGATTTCTCGTGTATTTGTGTAAGAACATGTTCATGTGTATGTAGATTCACACGTGTGTGTAGATCCATGCAGAAGTCGGGGTGTATTTTCAGTTGCCACATACCCTTAAGTTTTCTTGTGAGTATTTGTATGGGTGTGTGTACCTGTATGTGGATGCACATGTTTGTTGAGGCTGAGGTCAAGGCCTTCCTTGAGCACGCTCCACCTTTGTATTAAGGCACAGTCTTCCAGTGGAACCCAGACCCTAGAGCTTGGTCATGTGGCTAGTCTAGCTGGCAGCTCACTCTAGAGACCTCAAGCTGGAATAACAGGTGGGCGGCCACATCTGCCCAGCATTTAGGAGGGTCTGGGGATGCAGACTCCCATCCTTATACCTGTTGCTTGCTTGGAAGACAGAGAAAGCACTGTAACCGAGCCATCTCTCCAGTCCCTACTGTCCTCTTTTTGGAGCTAGGGCCTCCCACTCACTGGTCTGTAGGCTTGTCTGGCCAGCAACTACCACAGATCCTTTTGTGTTCCTCTCTCCACTGCTGGAATTACAACCCTACCCTACCCTACGCACACACACACACACACACACACACACACACACACACACACGCACGCACGCACGCACGCACGCACACACGCACACACGCACGCACCCATTTTTAAAGGTTTATTTTTATTATTTTTGCATTATGTGGGTAGGGAATGTGAGTGCATGGGTGCCTGTGGAAGCCAGAAGAGGGCGCCCGACCCCTGGACCTGGAGTTATATGTAGCTGCAGGTACGCAACTCGGGTGCTGAGAACTAAACTTGGGTCCTCTGGCAGAGCCAGATTTGCTCTTTAATGATGATGCCTCTCTCCAGGTCCAAGAGCTGGCTTTTTAACAATGTCAGTTCTAGGGGTCAGACTCATCCTCAGGCTTGAAAAGCAAGCACTTTATAGACTGGGCGGGCTCCCTGGCCTCATGCACAGATTTCTAGTAACTCATCTGATCAAATCTTTTCGAGTCACATTGAAACCTCGAATGATATTCTATACCTCCTGGCTCCCAGTAGTCTCGCCCTTCCTGCTCCTGGTGGCCTCCAAAGCAAGTAACAGCTGACCTGTGGTGTGCTTCCTGTGTTCCAAGCATGGCTTCAAGTATCTATCTGCCCCTTCATGTACAGCTGGCTTCAAAGGGTTGGCCCCACTTCAAAGATGGAAAAACTGAGATGTCGTGAGGTCACATGATTTGTTCAACATCATATAGTCAGCAAACAACAAGAAGCCAATGGCTTCCTCACTGCCAGCACTGAACATGAACGAGTCCCAGCCTCAGGCTGAGAAGAGCACTTGACAGTGGCCCCTTGTCCGGGCATCTTGCATAGCTTTGCCTAAGGCCTCAACTGCTTCTCCTCTACAATTTCTAAGGGAGGCTTTGGGTGGTTTCAGGTTCCATAGACCTCAGGGCCCAGCTGCCCTGTGGCTCTGCCTGGCAGTGATTTTGGTGGGGCTAGAGAAGAGCCTTCCCTAAGAGGAGGTTCCTGGACACTGACAGAGTGGGCTGCGCAGTTTGAATGCTATGCAAAAGCATTTCTGCCTGGTCTGGTGAGTGGCCAAACACTAGGTGTAAATGGATAAACCGTAAACCACCCCAGAGAAATCTAGATGTGGTGACTCGTACCTGCAATCTGAGCACTCTGGAGGCTGAGACAACCTGGGCTAACGTAGTGATAAGATGATTCAGTGGGTACAGTAGAAGATGAGGACCTGCATTTGGATACTGAGAACAACGGATCCCAGAGTCCACTGGCCGGCCAGCCTCTTCAGATCAGTGGTCAATGAGAAACACTGTCTTTTAAAAACAAAATAGGAGAGAGCAATACAACACTTAAGATACATGCACACACATGTGTAAGCCCCTTCTCCATATCATACACCATACACAGACACACAGACACACAAAGACACACACACAGACCCACACACACAGACCCACAGACACACATAGACACATACAGACACACAGAGACACACACAGAGACACAGACACACACAGAGACACATACACCGACACAGACACACACACACAGACACAGACACACACACAGACACAAGACACACAGACACAAGACACACACAGACACAAGACACACACACAGAGACACACATACACAGACACACACAGATACACACACAGACAGATACAAAGACACACACACAGATACACACACGCGCACGCACACACACACAGTCCATAGGACAGCTTCAGGAGTCTTCTCTTTTGTGGAAAATAATCCGTGGGAATAGGCTGGAGCACAGGGACATATTTTTGAAGGGAGAGACCTAGAACATGCTGGTTCCTAGCCGATGACAACCTGCCAACCTCATGCCAAGTCTAAGATCTGCGGTTGTTGGGATACATGCACAGTGTCTCCTAAGTGTGCTTCCAGGGTGCTTTCTGTACCCCACTGGCCCGTCGTTGGGCAACATTTGGCAGATCAGTTTAATAAGTGTCCTGTGTTCTTGTCCCAAGGCTGGGAGTATGTGCAAGGTGTTCCAAACACAGGACACAGCTTCAAGAATCATATAGGGATATGGGGTGGGGGAAGGACAAACTTCTGTGCAGTGGATTAACCCCACGGACTCCATGTAACCCGAGTCCATATCGGGCGTCACTGCAGATACAGAGTGCTAAGTCACATGGGGAGAAGGCAGAGTGGAGAGGGGAGTGGAGCTGGAGAGGAAAGGGAAAGATGGTAGAGTTCGACGAGACCTGTCAGAGCAGAGCTTGACTGTCTGATGGACACCCAAGCCTCTCCCATAGCCTGGGACCTGGCTGAGTTTGCAACTTTAACTACTAACCTGTGAGAGCTGCAGGCCTGGCAACTCTGACATTCACTCTTTGTGAGCTGAAGTCTTGAAGGAAGCGCTGGATACTCTTAGCTGAGAAGTCGGGCACCCAAACTGGCGCCAGGAGACGAGGGCGGCAGGAATGTGTCAACACCAGCAGCTGGCTGATATCTGATCCTGGCTTTCCGTGACTTCCGCTTCAACCATTGTTAACATACCAAGCAGGCTGTGAATGAATGAATGAAGTGGATAGAAGGTTCTGCATGGGTTCTCCCAGCCAGGACAAAATAACCCTGCCTGTCTAGCTCTTGGGACTTGTCGTGCCAGCTGTTTGGAACTGGGAAACCTGTTTTACGTAATGGCCTCCATGAGTACTGTGGACTCAAAGGCACTGATTATTGTTGGCTTTGTTGGGACAGAATCATCGCTTTACAAGATAACTGCCCCAAAGGGCTTCTTAACGCAACAAAAATTTATCTTCCATGCACGGTACAGTCAGTGTAATCATGTAGCGAGCACATTGCCCATTGGTACCGAGACTGGAGCCTTTCTCGAATTCATTTGTCTTCCAGAACAGCAGTTGGTACTCACGGTAAGTCTCAGTATTACCCAAGGATGCGGAATTTTGGGCTGGGAAGGTGGCTTAGTCAGTTAAGTACTTGCTATGTAAGTATGAAGGACCAGTTCAATTCCCAGAACTCACAGGCTGTGGAGGCAGAGAGCAGAGTCCCTAGGGCTTGCTGCTGGTCAGCTAGCTAAGCCAAATGGCTGAGCTCTAGGCTCACTGAGAGACACTGTCTCAAAAACTAAGATGAAGAATAATTGAGGAGACAATGGCTTACACTGATGGATCTCTGGTCTCTAAGTGGGGACACATTCCAAAACCTCATATTTATTTATTTCTCCCCATCCCCTAACCCCCACTCAATTTTTTTTTCTTTCTTATTTGATTTTCCAAGGCAGCCCTGGCTGTCCTGGAACTCACTCTGCAGACTAGATTGGCCTTGAACTGCTTGCCTCTGCCTCTCAAGTGCTGGGATTAAAGACGTGTACCACAACCAACATACAGCAGAGAAGACATGTCATTTTTAATTTTTTTAATATTTATTTTTATTTTATGTGCATTAGTGTTTTGCCTACATGTGTGTTCTGTTTCTATCAGACAGGCAGGCAGTTGTGAGCTGCTGTGTGGTTGCTGGGATTGAACCCTGATCCTCTGAATAAGCAGCCAGTTCTCTTAACCACTGAGCCATCCCTCCAACCGAAAACCTCCATGTTTCTAAAGTCCAACTTTATTGTAGAAAGCCTGAGAATTGCATGGGTAGGAGGTTCCCAGTGGCAGCAGCTGCTGGCCCAGAGAACACCCATTGAGAAACCCTACCCTAGGGCTTGTTAGTTCCCCCTTGAAGGGCCGCTTCCAGCCAAGAGATGAGGGGGGAGAGCAAATGGAGGTTGGGTGCAATGACCCCTCTTTTAACCCTGAGGGAACTTGACCAGTGCAGTCCTTTCATGTGCCCAGAAGGTGGCATGACATTGTCTCTGCCACACTCAGAAAGGCAGCACAGAGCCTGGTCTAACATGGTCTCCACCTTGATAGCTCATCTCCAAATGAATTCCAGCTAAGGGTTTCACTCACAATAGGCACATTGGTGTTGGGAGATGGCTCCTTTGGGAAAGTGCTTGCCGTGCAAGTATGAGGACCTGAGTTCAAATCCCTAGTATCCACATACAAAATAGGCACAGCAGCATGCTCCTGTAATCCTAATGCTAAAAAGGGAGGAACAGGAGGCCCCCTGGGACTTGATGGGCAGCCAGGTGAACCAGTTGTTGTCCTCCAGGTTCAGTGAGAGACCCTTCCTCAAAAAGTCGAGAGAGTTTGGGGAAGACATCAGAACTGTCGATGGCTTCTGCATGAATGTACACTGTGGACATCTGCTTGCACATGTACATATACACATGTACATGCACACACATAGACACATCCACAGGCACACGTGCATGCACGCATGCATGCGTGCATACACACAGACATTGAAAGAGAAAGAAGATGGCTCATGGCTAGAACCACTATTGAATGTCCTGGGTGCGAGTCATCAATAACAGGCATCCCCGGGGCTGAGGACATGGCTCTGCTCTTAGAGAGCACTGACTGCTCCTGCAGAGTTCTAGCACCATCATGGGTCAGTGGAGCGTCTCACAGTTGTGTGTAGCACAAGCTCCAGGGCACCAGTATGTACAAATACACACATGCAGGCATGCAGGCATGTACAAATACACACATGCAGGCATGCAGGCATGTACAAAGACACACATGCAGGCATGCAGGCATTTACATACACAGACATTAAAACAAGCAGGTTCCTCAGGCAGGTCCTGATGCCCCAGCCCAGCCACTGTATCCTGGGCCCAAGGAAGAACACTAAATTGTAGTCATACCGTTCTTGCATAGAATAAACTTTGGTTCTGATGGTTCCTTCTTGGTGTTATTTCTTGTCATCGTTGCCTCCTGACTCTAAGACCCTTACAACACTTGCCTAAATAGGGCTTTTTTTTTTATTCATGTCATAGTTCATCCCTGATGTTAAGGGATCATCACCGTGTGGCATGGTCAGTAACTGTTTGTCTTCTATCCCAGCACTGCTGAGGTTGGGAGACTAAAGGTCTGAGTAAAGTAAGTGTGGGTTTGGGTTGGTGTGGAGGTGGGTGTATCAGGCAGAGTCTCCGACAAGTACTGCGCAGTCACTGCGGGAACTCCAGGTTCGCCTGGCACAGGGATGAGGGGTGGGGGAGGAGGAATGGGGGTCACGACTTGAATGAAACTGAGAGAGGCAGAGATGAGACTGGGGTGTGGGGAGCACCGGGTGTCACCCATCGAGACCTGTGTAGATTGTGGGAGTAGACTTGGTGTTGCACGTAGGTTCCGGAGGGGAGTAGGCTTGGGGTGCATACTGCAGCCACTTGCTTGGAGCTAGCTGGTTCCGTGTTGAGGAATTATCTTTGGGAAAGAAATGAGACGGCAAGAATGAGGAAGTGACCTGGCTGGAAGTCTCTGGTGGAGCCTCGAGGGCCAGGGAGGATTTGAGTGTCAGCAGCAGAGGGAAGTGGGGGTGGGGGCTGCAGAGTGTGGGATGGCCAGGAGGGGCCCTGACAGTTAGGAGGAAGGATGGACCCAGTGAACAGGAGACAGGCAGAGGTGGTGTTCTGGAAAACACAGCTTGTCAGACAGGCCTGTGGAGTCATGTGTAGTAAAGGTGACCCAGAGGTAGGGAAATCAGAGGGACGAGGGGCAAATGCAAGTGTCAGTTCACAGGCCAAGGCCACTGGCCCCTAGGAGTTCAAACGTGTATGTCATTGATGATTACAGAAGTCTGCATCTCTGGCCCTCAGAGCACAGATGTTGGAGGGCAGCTTCCTCACGGGACAGAGCATGGCGGAGGATGACCTCCTCAGCCCACTCTTCATGTCCCTTTCTCGCTGTAGCTACCTCCAGGCCTGTGCTGCCCTTCCTGAGCCCACCGGGCAGGAAACCAGAGCCTTTCTGTTTGATTTGGCCTGCGACCTCCTCTTAGGACCAGGTGTGCTGGACTCGTAAAGGACCTACCTCTTCTTATCCTCCCAGCCTTACCCCTGTAAGGCAAAGACTCTCACCATCTGCTCCGGTATTTGAGAAATGAGGAAACAAACTCCCAGGCTCGGGAGGTCATGGCCTGCCTTGAGTTCTCTTAGCAAAGTTCAGCACAGGGTTCCGTCTACATCTGGGCGCCTTAACTCCACCCCCAGAGCACACGATCTCCCATTGTTTAGGATCTCTACAGCTTTGTGATGAATTCTATGTTGCTTACGAAATGAAGCTAGGTGTTTCTAGGCAGGGTAGGGATTGAGACTGAGGGAGATGCCAGTTTCAAGCAAGTGTGCACTTGTGACCAACAGAGTTGACAGTCACCAGCTTCTGCACCAGTGCAGCTTAGGGACTTTTAACCCTCAGCAAAGGGTCCTCCTGCTGGGCTGTTATGCAGTGTGGGAACCTGGGGAAAGAGCCGTGGGTTCAGAATGGCTGCCAGCTGCAGGAAGGGTCACTTTGACTGCTGTGGATCTCCCACAGAGGTTGCCTTTGAGCAACAGGATCAAGAGCTTTCTAACTGAGGTGTTATAATGTTCTGGCAATTCCTGGCTTGGGGTTAGAGGTTGTTACAAAGAAGCAGCTTGTGGCCTGTGGTGGGTTTTGTGTGTTGAGTGTTGGTGTGTGTTCATGTGTGTACAGGTGCAGATGTGTACCCGTGAAGGTCAGAAATCAAAGGACAACCTTGGGCGTTGGTCTTCAGGGGGCCTTTTCATTTTTGAGACCCAGTCAGTCACTAGCCTGGAGCTTTGCCAAGTAGGCTAGGCTAGCTGGCCAGTGAGCCCTGGGGATACGCCTGTTTCCACTTTCCATCTAGTCACCCTTCGGATTACCACCCCACTGTGGCCAGGTTTTTATATGGGTTCTGGGTATTGAACTAGGACTCTTATGCTAGCAAGGAAATGCTTCCCCAACTAAAGCATTTCCTCAGCCCTGGGTGGTTTTTTAAAAAAACATGTTCATAGTGTAATATTGGAAGTTAGGTTCCTGGCTGACTGTAGCCTAGATTGATTGAGGCCTTGTCTCCTGGTCAAACTATGTTGTCTGGTGCCTCATTGAGCACGAGGTTTCTACCATGTAGCCTTGGCTGCCCTAGAACTTTTAGACCAGGCTGGCCTGAATTTACAGAGAGATACTCCTGCTTCCGCCTCCTGAATGCTGGGATTAAAGGTGTGCACCACTTCTGCCCAGGCTGATAAGTGATTTCTTGATCATCAGTGAATATGGTGACTATCTTCCTTCCTCTCCAAAAAGCATGAGAGCACAGAACAGCAAAACAAACAAAAAGCTGAGCTGTTGTAATTTCTCCTCACCGTCAAGGGGCACCAAGCAGAGTTGAACTCTGATCCCCTTCCCCTTCCATAAATCAAGTAAGCCATGACAGCTGTTGGCTCTTGCGACCCCACACTCTTTAGATTTAAATATCCATTCCCATTCTCTCTATGCTGTGTGTTCCTCATGTCGCAAGACACAAATTCATGACTTGGGACGTGTCATCGCTACCACCCTTTGGCTCCCAATGTGTCTTCTGAATCAGATGAGATGATAAACTTATTTCTCAGACGTTTAAGGGCCAAAAGCAAATCCCCACCACCAGATGCTGAAACAATGCACAACTTTCCTCTGGTAGTCAAGGAGGTGCAGCTCGTCTGAGTGTTATGACCTCTCTGACCCCTCCGCTCCAAGTGCACACTCACTTTCCGTTCCACACTTCCTCTCAGAGCCTCCGTGGCTGCTGGCTGGAGAGGACTTGATACCGTGAGTCCTCACGGTTGAGTGTTCTCACTTCTCTCTCCTCAAAGAAATTGTCTGCATGATTCCTTAAGCCAGAGATATGACTGTCTACTATGGAATTTCAGTCATCTGGGACAGGCTGCAGGGAGAAAGGAGGAAAGAGACTCGTCTGGTGTTCCAATTGCAACTCCACTCTCTACATACATTATGTTTCATGATGACCCATTAGTGTATGTTGTACATATGTGTATGGAGACCAGAGGACAATGCCGGCACTCTGTGAGTGCTATCCATCTTGGGTTTTTTGTTTTAAATATTTACTTTTATTTTTAGTCATGTGTATGTGTGTGCATGTTAGTAGGCATGCATATATGTCCTGGTGTCTGCAGAAGCCAGAAGAGGTTGCTATAGGAAGTTGGAGTTACCTGATATGAGTGCCGGGAACTGAACTCTGTAAGGGCAGCAAACACTCTTAAGGACAGATCAATCTCACACTCTTGGTTTTGAGACAGTCTTTCATGAGTCTGATTGCCAAGGAGGCTGGGCTGGCTAGCCAGGAAGCTTCCGAATCTGCTCGTCTCTGCCTTCCCGGCTCTGAGATGACATGCACACATCACACCATGAGTTGTTGCCTTGGCCCTACATTGACCCATTTCGAGCGAGTTTTTATGTGGTCAATAAGGTTGAAATTGAGTACTTCTCCATTTCGTGTATGTCCAACAGCTGAAGCATCTTCGCTGGAAAGGCCGCTCCTTACAGTTGAGCTGCTTAGGCATACTTACACCGGAACATACTGCGCTGTGGGGAAGGGATGGGTTGTTTCTGAATTCTTTGTTATTGATCTATATACTCACCCCTCATCAATGCCACATTGTTACAGTTAATATTGTTCACAGCAAGTCCTCTATAGGAAGTTTTCCTTAATTCTTTTCCAAGTTTTCCTCTTCTACAGAGAATCCACAGGAAGCCTAGATAGTTTGTAAAATGAGAGTCGTAACTGTCCAGACCTGAAAAACTAAGTTTTCTTCTTGTAGACTCACCTAGAATGGTCACTGCACCTTCATTCAAAATAGCCACAACCTGAAAAGGGCCCAGCTGGTTATTTACGATATACAACTGATCAATGAAAAAGGAATGTACCGGGCTGGAGAGGTGGCCCAGCAGTTAAGAGCACTAGCGTCTCTTCATGAAGACTGTGCTCTTCCAGAGGTCCTGAGTTCAAATCCCAGCAATCACATGGTGGCTCACAACCATCCGTAATGGGATCCGATGCCCTCTTCTGATGTGTCTGAGAAAAGCTACAGTGTACTCATATAAATAAAAAAAAATCTTAAAAAAAAAAAGAAAAGAAAAAGGAATGTACCAATGTTAGATGAACTTCAGGGAAATTATAGTGCATGAAAAAAGCCAGTCTTCAAAGTCTCCTGCAGATCAGGATGTGGAACTGCCAGCTCCTTCCCCAGCACCACCTCTGCCTGCACACGACGATGTCTCCCACCACAATGACAATGGACTAAACTTCTGAAACCGTAACCAAACTCAGGTAAATGTTTCCCTTTATAAAAATTGCCTTGGTCATGGTGTCCTTTCGCAGCAATAGAACCCCTAAGGCACTCATGATTTTCCTGTCTCAGGCTCCCAAGTACTGTGAACCCAACCATAAAAATATTTTTGTTGGGCTGGAGAGATGGCTCAGCGGTTAAGAGCACCCGACTGCTCTTCCAGAGGTCATGAGCTCAATTCCCAGCAACCACATGGTGGCTCACAACCATCTGTAAAGAGATCCGATTCTCTCTTCTGGTGTATCTGAAGACAGCTACAGTGTACTTATATATAATAAATGAATAAATCTTAAAAAAAAATTTTGTTGCTACTTAAGTGTAATTTTGCTACCGATATGAATTGTAATGTAAATATCTGTGTTTTCCAATGGTCTTAGATGACCTCTATGGAAGGGTTTTTTTTTTCTTTTCTTTTCTTTTTTTTTTTTTTTTTTCGGAGCTGGGGACCAAACCCAGGGCCTTGCACTTGCTAGGCAAGCGCTCTACCACTGAGCTAAATCCCCAACCCCTATGGAAGGGTTATTTAACTCCCAAAGGGGTTACAGCCTATGTTGAGAACTGCTGCCACGAAGGGAATTATATGAGGGTGTTTTGTGATGATAGTTGCATGTCCCCATTGCTTTGCTATGGAACCCCAACAACTTAAGGGGAAGAGAGTTTATTTGGCTCACAGAGGTTTCACAGTCTGTCATGGTGGGGAAGTCAAGGAAGTCAGAGTCTAAAGCAGCTGGTCACATCACATCCACAATCAGGCAAGAGAGACCCACTCCTTTCTATCCAGTCTGTGATCTCAGTCCAGGGGATGGTGTCCCCTACCGTGGGTAGCTCTTCCCACCATGATCAGCCAATTCTGGATAACCCCCACAAACTTGCCGGGAAGCTGTCAGGCTGACAACTGGGATTAGCCATAACAAGTCCCTACTGTGGTGTTGGCACCGTGCTACACATGATCAAACCACACCGAAGTATATACATACATAAAAGTGCCTTTTTAAAAAAGGTTTTTAAAATCCATGACATCTGAGCAAGCTCTGTAGATGTACCGGCAGCAATAGCCTGTTTTTTTGTGGAGGGGCTCTGTCTGCTGGTGCATGTTCATGTGTGTGCATGGAATGTGTGCACAGCTACATGTGGAGACACTCCTCAGAAGTTGCCCATATTGCATTTTGAGACAGGATCTCTTTCTGTCTCTCTGTGTCTGTGTCTGTGTCTGTGTCTGTGTCTGTGTCTGTCTGTCTGTCTGTCTGTCTGTCTGTCTGTCTGTCTCTCTCTCTCTCTCTCTCTCTCAGGACCTGGGCTTATTTCTTAGGCTTGATACCCTTCCTGTCTCTGCCTGTTTAGGGCTGAGATTACCAGCACACTGCCACAGCCATGCCTGGCTTTCTTTTTTTTTTTTTTTTTTAAAGATTTATTTATTTTATATATGTGAATTTACTGTTGCTAGGCACACCAGAAGGGGGCATCAAATTCCATTACAAGTGGTTGTGAGCCACCATGTGGTTGCTGGGAATCGAACTCAGGTTCTTAATCGCTGAGCCATCTCTCTAGCCGCACACCTGACTTTTTTACATGGTTTCTGGGGCCTGAACTCAGGTCCTCATGTCAGTACAACAAGCACTTTGCCAACTGAGTCATCTTTCCCAGCCAACATTCTGCTCTGTGTGTGTGCGTGTGTGCGTGCGTGCGTGCGTGCGTGCGTGCGTGTGTGTGTGTGTGTGTGTGATAAAGGTTATACAACTTAAGAAGGCCGAGTAAGGATACCCAGAAGAGGGCACTTCTGGATTTTAAAGACTTTTTTTTAAAAAAGCATTTTTATGTATGTATATATAGGACTTCCCTGTGTGTTCCTTTTAAATTTCCTGTGACTGTGCAATCACTTCAAGTTACAAAGACAAAACACAAAACAGCATTCAACAATGTCCAACCTATAAAACACGGATTCGAGGTTGTTTTGTGCAGAAGGGAGAGAGGTGGCTTCATCTGGTGCCATAACATTTTATTTCTTACAAACAAAAATCTCCCTGGACTTGAAACAGATATATCTAACTATTAGCGCTTGCGAATTGGGACGATCTGATTAATCAGAGCCTTGCTGTATATTTCTCTGCCCTCATGAATCTGTTTGTATCATTCTGTTATTTTGAAAATGAAGTGAACGTAAACAAAAACAACCACGGTGTTCAGGTAGTTTCACGTTCCCTCAGACTGTTCACAAGATTGATCCAAACACTTAATTAATATTTCCTTGATGAAACCATAGCCTGCCCACTCACAGACACCAACCTCTCCCCTCTCCCTTGAGTCCCCCATGCTAGGTTGCGGAGGCTAAGAACGCCATGCATCTTTTTTATTGTGACACACTAATTTCATCTTAATTGCTCATTATAGTACTGCATTATAAGGAGGAACTATTTTTAATTACCTCAGGGGGGGTTTCTAAAGCTGATCTCTAAGGCTACAGCCATCCTTTCCCAAGCAGTCACCTGACAGTGAACTTTCAATATTGGCCTGAATAGACTTCTCTGCTTCTCAGAGTGGAGTCTGCCCTTCCCCCGGAGCAGTGAAAAGAATTCCAGGTGGGTGGTTCTCCCCTTCCTGTTCTTATTTAAAAATATAAGTTGTCATCTCAGGGATTACACACACACACACACACACACACACACACACACACACACACACCAGTATTCCAAATGAGAGACACAAGAATAGGCCGCCTCTCAAGTCTTCATTTAAATATTGGCCATGCCCTTTGAAGATCATTTTTCTTGGTGACATGTTAAACAGTCTCAGGTCAGCTGCAGTCCTTAAAGGTCACCGTGGGTGTGAGGAATGCTGCTAACGAATGTACAAGATGGGCTTGCCCAGGCGTCCTTCAGCATGGTCCCTCATCTCGCAACGCACTTAAAGAGCAATGTCTTTTGCCTTGTCTGTTGGATGTAAATTTCCGCAGCTTCTCCGTGGATTGCTCTAGGTCTTTGGATGCTATTGTGGGGGTAGGGGCGCTTCTTTGCAGTTGGCGGCTGGGGCGGGGTGTCATTGAAAACCCACAGAGACGTCTTCACACTGCTCTTTGTGGTAGGGTGGCCTCCCTTCCCGTGGGCAAAGCCCAGGCTGAAGCCCTCCCGGCTGCCCAGTGGCTTTTGTGTGCAGCTTTCAGCTCCTGTCCATCAGACTGAATGGGCCCATTCAGGGGCATTCATGCGCCTCCGAGACCCTGGCTGCCAGGACACAATCAGCTGAGAGAGCTCTGTGGGCTCCGCAGAATGTGCCTGTTCTGCCTGCCTCCAGGAACCCCCAATTGTTCAGAGGAGCCAGTGGTGCTGGAGGGAGCCCACAAGAGTAACATCAGACAGCCATTTGGGGTTCATTCATGCTGTGCCTTGCCCTCCGCCCCCCAAAAGGAGGGATAGCAGGAATGAGCAAGCCCAGGCTGACCTTCACCTTTTATCTTTGTATACACCCACTGTTCTTCTGTGAAGAGCAGAAACCTTTTTATAGGCCTGCATACCAGAAGCACTCAATAAGTGCTTGTTGAATGAATGGACTGAGAGCCTTAGCTTCCGCTTGGCCCTAGGGAGCACTGGTATGTACTTACTGGCTTTTGAAGAGGGTCCCCTTCAACTCTGCCTTTTGGGGTGTGGCCAGCCCATGGGAGAGTAGGGAATCACCTTGAGTATTAAAGAGAGAAGAACGAGGTCTAGAGACAAAGGACATGACCAAGGTATAATGAAGCCAGAGTGCTACAGGTAGGTGTTTGCAGTGGTATTCCACAGCCTTCCTACGGAGCACCGCAGACCGCTGCAGAGGGCGTGCCTCACTAAGGGGGTGACTTGGGTGGCTGGTGGTGCGTGTGCCTCGGAGGCCACAGGCCACAGACATAGTTGGCTTTTGCGTATCATTTGCCGGCCAACATCCTGGAAACCCTCTGGCCCTTGTCCCAGCCTGTATCTCTGCTGTGGGCCTGGTATCAGAGTGCCATGCTGAGGACTCAGACATTTCTGAAGAGCACAGACCAAAATGTCAAAGAAACAGTGGGAAACTAAGGGTGACAGCCACGGCAGCCTCAGGAACTGCGACGCAGTTTTCTCCCTCTAGTCCAGGCTGACTTGGTAGCCCAGGGTTGCCCCAAATTCACAACTATCCTGCAGAACTAACATTGCAAGCATGAGTTGCCACGCCCACTTGGGTGGTGGGCACCTTAAACATTATTTTTAAGATGTTTTTTCTTATTTGAAAGCGTGTGTCTGTGAGGGGGTACGTCCATGTGTGTGCAGGTGCCATCAGAGGCCAGAGGTGCCAGATTCTTCCTGGTTTTGGAGTTGCAGGCAGTTGTGAGTTGCTACATGTGCATGCTAGGAACCAAACTCTGATCCTCTGAATGACCAAGCCCACTCTTTTTTTTTTTTTTTTTTGAACTGAGGACCGAACCCAGGGCCTTTCGATTGCTAGGCAAGTGCTCTACCACTGAGCTAAATCCCCAACCCCTCCAAGCCCACCCTTAAAACATCTTTAAGAGCCCCCAAGGTTGGGAAAGTAGCTTAGTATATACTGCTTGCTATACAGATAAGGACCTGAGTTTGGATGTCAGAACCTATGTAAAGCACATGCATATGTGTAAACCTGGGCTTCCTATAGTGGTATGGGGAGTGGAGATGGGAGAATGCCTGTAAGATTGGTATCTGGTATATGCAGCAGTGAACGAGAGATCTGAGATTGTCATCCGACCTCACATGCACACAGTTACATATGTGCCATTACTCACAACTCACATGCACCTGAACAGACAGACAGACAGACACGAGTCTCTAAGAGCCTTACAATTTAGTTAAGGAAGCAGAGTTATAGCATGGAATACTTTCCAAACTGACTACAGCTGGAGTAGGGGACAGTATCAAGCTCAGGACAAGGAGATCAGAAAACTTCCCCCTGCCACTCACCCTGGGAGGGGGTCGTGGGCTCAGGAATGCTGGCGTTCTCTCTGAAGAAGACTTGCTCAGTGGTGAATGGAGTGGTGTGAGTTTGCTTAACATGGCGGTGTTTTCCGACCTGGGCCGGTTCACCCCTCCTTAGGCAACCTGGTGGTCCCCCGCTCCCGGGAGGTCATCATATTGATGCCGAACTTAGTGCGGACACCCGATCGGCATAGCGCACTACAGCCCAGAACTCCTGGACTCAAGCGATCCTCCTGTCTCAGCCTCCCGAGTAGCTGGGACTACAGGTATGCGCCACCGCGCCCGGCCATGGCGGTGTTTTCAAACTCTCTCTGGACCCTGTAAAACACGGGTGCTGCTGGACCTCAGGGACCCTGGTCCTGAGGTGGCTTCAAGCCTCTGAGCCCACCTGGCTTCTGCTTCCTCAGCTGTGGTATGGGAGGCAGCCCTAGCACGATTCGCCAGCGCCGTGTGCACCTACTTAGCTCATATAGGAGTTGAGTTCTTTGTTGGAGTCAGGGTTGGGGGGCTTTTCTCTGGGAGGGAATAACGTTTTGAGTACAGGCTATCGAGGGCACTTTTGCAGCACGGAGAGCAGTGCTGTGTTTTTATTTTCACCATGATCTGAGTCCGTTTCATCACTGCCTAGAACTATCTGCCGCGCACGATCAGGGTGCCTCAGCTGTGTGGCCTTGTATCCGATCACTTGTGCAGCCATAGCTGGCCAGGGAGACAGTGGTCTCTGGAGCTTCAGCTTCCTTCTAACCTCAGTCTAGAAAAGATGCCTCATCTTGCAAATGATAACAACGTTTCGTCCCTTGCTCATTGAGTTCACACACTGGAAAGTCAGAGTGAGTCCCTCAGCCCCTCCATGCTCAGTCTCCTATCTGCCAGCGGAGGTTGAGTGATAGAACTTAGATAAAGCAGGGAGAGCCCTGGCAGGTCTAGTGATTGTTGATCTATCACTTCTTATGTCTTCACTCAGATGAATTGCATCCCTACCCCAGAACAGTCAGAGGTTGCTATGGTAGCAGTGACCCCACTGGCTGATGATTGACCAAAATGTTCCTAGCTCCTCTGTCCTTTATCCTCACATGTGCTAGACGGTGGAACCCTGAGACGAAAGCTCTTGTTCAATCTGCACAGACAGGACAAGTCTCTATTCAGGGCTCTTCATCCTGATGGGCAGCCAAAGTCTCAGACAGGTTCAGAAGCCGGCAAGGTCAGTGGGCTAGCCTCAGTGGGCTAGCCGATGTTCAGTCTGAAAGGCACCCTGAATCGAGGATGTTTTGTTCTGTTTTTGTTGTTTTGCTGTTGTTGTTACGTTGAGTATTGTTTTCCTCTTGGTCTAAACAGTGTTTTAGGACAGCTGGCAGTATTTGAATAGTCTGTAAATGGGATGATAGTATTGTATCCTTGCAGATTATTCCCTGGTTATGTGATTACCCTGGCCATGTAAGAGAACGTCCTTTAGGGAATGGATACCAGAAACACCAAGAAATGAAGAACATCTTGCTCTCCAGTGGTTTGGAAGGAAAAAAAAATATGGACAGATATGGAATTAAGTTATCACTTTTTTGGGGGAAGGATAGTATAGCTGTTGATTTTTTTTTTTTTTTTTACAATTTTTACGTTAGTATGAAAGTGTTTCAAAGTTGAGTGGTAATAGTTCATGCCTTTAATTTCAGCACTTGGGAGGCAAAAACAGGTTGATCTCTGAGTTCAAGGCCAGCCTGATCTACAGAGTGAATTCCAAGACAGCCAGAGGTACACAGGGAAACCCTGCCTCAAAAAACCCAAACCAAACCAAACAAGCAAAACAACATTTTCAAATGAAAAAGGTTTTTAAAGAGTCCCTTCATGTGGTCTGAGGATGTGGCTTATGTGATAGAGCATTTGTCTGGCCCTGGGTCCGAATCCTCGGCCCTGAGTAACCTGGCTGTAGTGGGATAGATCTGTCATTCCAGCATTTGGCCGTCGAAACTGAAGGATCTTTGTCATTGTCATTTTGGCTATATGAAACTGTGTCTTAAAAAAAATAACAACAACAACAAAAAAAAACTGTCATGTATCTAGAACCTCTGTGTGTAGGGTTGGGGTGTGCAGCATGGGGAACCCTTAAATGGGGAGGATTAGGAGATCTGAGGGCAAAGTCTAGTTGCTTTTCTACCCAAAATGTAGGACCACTTTCAAGAAATGACGTGAGGTGATATCAGGCTTGAAATGTGGAAACTGAGGAGAGAGAGAGAGGAGGCCCAGACAAATAGCTCCTGTCTGGACCCTGGGGATGGACAACTGCACACAGGAAGCTGAGCTAAGATCCAGTCACCTGGAGTCCTGGTAACTAGGAGGCTGAATGGGGCTGTTGTGTTCAAGGCCAGCTTCCGCTTCCTAATGAGACCCTGGCACAAAGCATTACGTTGGGTGGACAGGGACCCTGAGTGTGATCAGAAGACCTTGTGAGTGTAATCAGGATCCTGTGAGTGAGGCCAGTCAAGTCTGAAGAATGTATAGAGTTTGTGTGTGAATGTCATGAATGTATGTGTGTCGTGTAGGTGTGTATACACGTATGTGTATATATGTATGCACATGTGCATGTGGAAGCCAGAAGTTGAAATTAGGTGTCCTACTTCTTTCTACCCTCTCCCTTTATTAAAAAAAATTATGTGTAAATGTGTGCCCAACTCTGTGTGTGTGTGTGTGTGTGCGTGCGCGCGCGCGCATCATAAGCGTGCAGGAGCCCCTCCCTGGAGGTCAGAAGAGAAATGGTATCCCCTGGAGTTAGAGAGTTGTGAGCCACTGTGCTTAGAACCAAACCCAGGTCCTGTGCAAGAGTGTAAGTGCTCTTAATCGTTGGACTGTCTCTCATGGACTTGGAGCTCATCAGTGTGACTAGACTGCCCAGTGAGTTTCAGGCAGGATCTGTCTACCTGTCCCTGGCCCAGGATTACAGATGAGCCCATTGTCCCCAGGGCTTTTGTTTGGTTTGGTTTGGTTCTTTCTTTGTTTCTTTGTCTTTCCTTCCTTCCTTCCTTCCTTCCTTCCTTCCTTCCTTCCTTCCTTCTTTCCTTCCTTCCTTCTTTCTTTCCTTCCTTCCTTCCTTCCTTCTTTCCTTCCTTCCTTCCCTCCTCCTCCCCCTTCTCCTTCTTGGTTTTCCAGGATGGGGTTTCTCTCTGCAGCTATTCCTGTCTTGGAAGTCACTCTGTAGACCAGGGTAGTAATCTTGAACTCAGAGATCTTGAACTCAGAGATCCACCTGCTCTCTGCCTCCAGAGTTCTGGGATTAAAGGTGCTCACCGCCAGACCCAGAGACTGTGCCCATCTTTTATGTGGGTGCTGAGGGTCCCAACTTAGGTCCTCATGCTTGCACACACATAAGCCACCTTCCAACCTAGCCCACCCACTTTTATGTTTGTGTTTTCTCATTTGTAAAGTGAGGACCACAGCCATGGAGACTGGATAGAATTGTTGTGACTTTGACAAGGGAGAATGAGTGTGGACCAGTAAGCAGTCAGGAAGCTTTGGGTGTCAGAATCAGGAGGCCTGTCAGTCAGGTCCTTTGGATTCTGCCTTTGCTTCTGAGTTTTCTCAGCAATGGGATGGAGCCCGAGATGGTGTGCTGGGCTAGCTCTGTCACTGAGCTCCATCTCTAGGCCATTTTGTTTTCATTTTTGAGACAAGGTTTTGCTAACTTGCCTAACCTGGCCTTGAACTTGTAACCTCCTATCTCAGCCTGCTAAGGGCCAGGAAATTTTTTTCATGTGTTTACACCATAGCTGCTTTTATTTATTTATTTTTCTCATAGCTCAAGCTGGCCTTGATTTTTTTTTTATCCTTTCCTCTCCAACTCCCCACTTCTAGAATTACCAGTGCGTGTTACCATGACCTATCCCACCCCTCCTTTAAGAAAATAAAGAAGAACATTTTATCACTTAGCCCAAACCGGCCTGAAACACTAGCGTAACAGTGTACCACTATGCCTGGCTGTTTTTCTTTTCTTTTATAGAAAATGGAAATCATAGAATTGATTTATAACTTTAGCCAAAATTGAAGATTCTTTATTTTAGTCTTGGCTTTTATTATAGAAATACTGCAACTTATGGAAAAATGAGACAAATCCAAGAAATACACATTCATACACACACATATGCACACATACACACGTACACATGCACACACATATACACAGACATGCGCACACACACATTACATGTCATACACACAGAAGGAGGGAGGGAGGGAGGGAGGGAGGGAGAGAGAGAGAGAGAGAGAGAGAGAGAGAGAGAGAGATAGATAGATAGATAGATAGATAGATAGAGGGGGGGGTCATGAGCCCTCTTATAGCAACTGAACCATACTCTTTCTCTGGAGAGCCAGAGCCAGGGCTGTTTCCATCATGATGCCTAATTCCACTGGCTAAAAGTTGTTTTGTCTGGAACTTTGTACATATTTTCATCCTCAAAACTTTAAGCACTGCAGAATGTATTTAAAATTGTCATATCAGTAAAAAGTATTGCCAGGTCCTCTGGCAGCAAGAAAGTCCGAAAGTCAGGGAGACACAGCACAAGCCTTGGCATTGGTGTGTTCCTCCCGAGTTTAGGAATCCCTGTTTACTTTAAAAGCAACAAGTTCTTTAACCATTGGTCCATCTGTTTAAACCCCCCCACCCCCAGCTTTATCGTTCCTTTTAAATGGATTTTCTAAGTATTATATTTTTGGTTACACTGTTTCCTCCTCTCACTCCTCAGATCTTCCCCACTCCCTCACTCACCCCAAACCACACCCTTTCTCTCTCTCTCATCAGAACACACACAGGTCCCTAAACATAATAATGAGATTAAAATAAAAACAACTATTAAAGGAATTCTGGACATGGCAGCTCACGTGTTTGATCCCAGCACTCAGGCCGGAGACAGACACAGGCAGATAGCTACCTACCTGTGAGTTTGAGGATAGCAGGTTCCAGGCCAGACAGGGCTGCAGAGTAAGTCAATCTCTCTCTCCTCTCCCTTCCTCCCTCTCCCTCTCTCCCAAGACAGGGTTTCTCCCTGTAACCCTCTCTGTCCTGGAACTCACTTTGTAGATCAGATTGGCCTCAAACTCAGAGATCTGCCTGCCTCTGCCTCCCAGGCACTGGGATTAAAGGTGTGCGCCACCACTGCCTGCTGGTGAAGTGAGTTCTTTAGAGGGTGTGAAGGTGCCTCCCTCCCAGAGAAGGCTCAACCTTTAAAGTCTAAAGCTTAGATCACAGTCACAATTGTTCCCAAACTGGAATTTACATTATGCAAGTTGATATGGCTCATATTGTCAGTTTCTGAAGTGGGAGGAGGGACCTGCTTCCCCCAGGACTGAAGAAGTAAACAGGGATTCCTAAACTCGGGAGGAACACACCAATGCCAAGGCTTGTGCTGTGTCTCCCTGACTTTCAGATTTTCTGTACTCATACAGATGCACCCTCCTGCCTTTTAATTACTGCATGCATGTGTGTGTGTGCATGTGTGGTCACTCACAAAGGCCCAAGGTTGGAGGATTGCTTCTTGATTTATTTTCCCCTGTTGCATTGAGTCAGGGTCTCTCGATTGACACAGAGCTCCCACACACAGCTAGCTGGCTTGCTCTCTGCTTTCTGGACACTCCAAATCCCTGCTTCAACTTGTTCAGCAAGAGCTCCTTCCTTCCTTCCTTCCTTCCCTCTTTCCTTCTCCCAGCATGTACACCATGTGCATATAGTGCCCACAGAGGCTAGGAAAGGGTGTTGGGTCCTCAGGTGGATGCTGGGAACTAAACTTGGATTATTTGGGAGAGCAACAAGTGCTGTTAACTGCTGGGCCATAGACTTGCCCGTCTTAATCACTTTTAACTGTAGTCCAGTGACAGCGGGTGCATTTAAACTGTGTAAACACAGAGCCCTCTCAAGGCCCCCACCACAACTTCGTATGCATTAAGTGACGTCCATTCATTACTCCTTCCACTAGCAACCAGGCCTCACTTCCTGTCTCTCTGAATTGGAGCTTTACACAGATGTTATCATTTCCTCACCCAAGTCATCTGCACAAGACTCGTGGCTGAAAAGCAGAGAGATTATTTTGATTGAGAACTTGAGTGCTTTTAAAAAAAAAAAAAAAGTCAGCTAGGAGGCAGGGGAGTGGAGGCCTGCTCCTGGGGAGCACTGAAAGGTTTCAGGCACTTGGGGTGTACCAGCCATTCTGTCCTAGCAATGCTCACCCCTTCCTTCACGGCAGAGACCCTTGGGGAGTTTTGACAATTCAAGATGCCCAGGCCAGTCCGGTGACAGGTCCCACACATCAGGACTTTGTAAAGGGCTTCAGGAGACTCCAGTATGTAATTTGTTACCATCAAGGACCATGGCTTCTCTAGGACAGCTGTGTTTGTAACCTCTGCCACCTGGGAAGGGTGACATCACTCCTAGCACTCAAGAAGGAACCAGGCCTGAGTAAGTGTTCCCGCCTTTGCTGTAGGCCATCCTGTCAGGGAGACGTGTTCCCTGCCCAGGCACAGGCCCAGACAACGTTTGCTCCGTCCTGGATTGCCCTCCAGGCTCTCCAGCACCCAGGCCTCCCCTTTGGGGCTTTCTCTGCCCACAGTACTGTTCCCTCTTATCTGTGCCAGTCTTTGCTAACTCCTGTGTTCTTTTCCTTCATCATGAGCTGTGTTTGTTTTGATTCTCCAGCTGCTAGACCTAGTAGGTACTAGGTAGATAAGAGTGGACTGAGTGAGAAGAAAGCAGGCGGGAACATGCACCTCTGCTCAGGGAGAGCCTAGGGATGGAACATCCTTTCTCTAAGAGTGCAGGACGGAAAGTCAGCTAGGGAGCTTGCAAGCTGGTGGAGAAGTGTGGTGCCCTGCTTGAGTATTTGATGGGAGGAGATGGTATACTTTTGGGGAACTGGCTCAGAAAGCTGGGAAGAAAGCTGGGAAGGGAGGGGCAGGAGCTGGCACTGACCCAACTGTGTGAGCGCGGTCAGGCAGACTCGCATCAGTTCTGAGCTGCCCTCCTGTGCTTCAGCCGCACTGCTGTGGGTCTGGTGCTTGGGGGGAATTCTTGAACATTGGAATGGGTTATTTTTTAAAATCTATTCTTGACATTTACAAATGGGAAACAAAAATAAAACCCACACGATGAAGTATTCATGAGATGTCAGCATTCCAGAGACCACCGGTGCTCAAACCGACACTGCCAGGGAGGCACACATAGTGTATATCCCTGCCCGCCACTCTGTCTCTAGTGGAATATCTTGTAAATGTGGCATTGGTTAGGGAGCTTGTAGCTGAGCACCGGCTCTGTTAGATATTCAAGCACACACGGCTCCTTTCATAGTGTCAACCAGATGCTTTGTGTGCTCTCATTGGGCTTGGCTCGGGTGGCATCCCAGCTCAGTCTTGCCTGCATCTTCTCATCTTTTTTATGCCTGAGATAAGGAAACAGGAGGCTATTCGGTGGGAAGGCAGTAGGGCTTGGGCTGGACCCCAAACTGAGTGAGCCACTTGGCTCCTAGGTGACCATCCATAGGTCATCTAGTCCCACCTACACCGAGAGCCAAATGACTATAGGACTGGTGACGTAGCTCAGGGACAGAGAAATATCACCTAGTCTGTGTTAGACCCTGTGTTCATGCCATCTCCGGAAGAGACTGAGAGTAGGGGGAGGGGAAAGGAGGAGGGATGGGAACAATAGGATCAAAAGACTCAAAGGAGTAAAAGTAGGTAAAATGTTTCAAACATTATCTAGCAAATAGTTAGCACCAGGTGGGTCTCAGGTATCCAAGACCGACCTCCAAACTGCCGTGCACTCTAAGATCTTGAACTTCTGCTCCTCTCTCCTTTGCTCCCTGAGGGCTGGAGGGCAGGGCTTATAGCAAGAACCACCACGCCTGGTTTAGGGAATGCGGGAGATTTGGGGTGGGGGCTGGCTTCATGCTTGCTAGGCAATCGTCTTACCAACTGAGCTGTATCCCCCAAGACCCTCTATATTACAATTTTGAAGGTTCTAGCCTGAAACAAAACGTCCTACTACCTTTTAAAAGCCTGGACCTATTAAACTATGATTCCTTAATTGGAAGGGAGCTGGTGGTGTCTGGCTCTGACAAGGGCCTGTTACCTCCAAAGGAACACTATACCCAGGCAGAAGCAATCCTCTGTAGAGGTATGATTTAGAGACGAAGCACAAACAGGCAGAATGGTCACAAACACTTCTTGGAGGACATTAGTGGAAGAAAGGCTATCAAATAGGGCTGCAAGATCAGAAAGTAGTCTGTGTGTATTTACTGCCATTTGTCTGGGAATCAAGACTTTTTTTTATTGTTTGTTTTGTTTTGTTTTATTTAATTTTTAGCTCTGCAATCAAAAGAAAATCAAGAATAAAGTCCTAGGTGATAAGGCTGCACAGGAACCTTTCACACATGACAGGGTCTCTTCAGATGCAGTCAAATACTTTTGCTCCTTTATTTAGCAAACCTGATTTCTTCTGTTTTTATTTTTCAAGGCAGCGTTTCTCTGTACAGCCTCTATAGAGCAGACTGACCTTGAACTCAGAGACCCACCTGCCTCTGCACCCCAAGTGCTGGGATTAAAGGGGTGCTCCTTCATCACTGCCCGGCTTTTTAAAAAAAAGTTGGGGATTTTTGCTTTCAACAAAACCATTTCCTCAGTTGAGAATTTGAGTAGCCTCTTGCGTGTGCAGAGAGCTCCACATGCCTGACCAGACATCCAGGATGTTAGGAGGCTCTGATACTGCTTGGCTAAGGCCTGGGTGATTGGTCGGTCTGGTTCTTGGGGAGCAGGGCTGGGTAGCATTCCCAGTACATCAAGCACAGAAGTTATGCAGGGGCAGATGCAGATGCATGCTGAGCTCTGTGTGGGCTGCCTGCAGGCACCCCTAAAAAGGTTGGGACTCATGTTCTTGCATGGAGACAAAGACTTTCTTTATTGCTGCAAATGTGGGTGAGGGGCTGAAGCCCTCATGGGGGACAAGCTTGAAAACCAATTCCAGTTGACCAATAGCCTTCGGTTACAGTCACGTGACATTGCTACTACTCCTGAATTTCCCCTTTAGGGTTTTATTAGCTTTTTGTGAAAGGAGACATTGTCGAGAAACTCAGATTAGAATTCAACTTATGAAGCAGCTGAGCAAGAAAGAGAAATGGAGGAACCAGGGAGCTTAGAAAAATCACAGAGTGGTTACTCAATGAAGTTAGACCCCAAACACTGCTGCTTAGAGTTCCTGAGCCGCACAACTGAGCAAGGAATGCAGGACAGAAGCCCAAGGGAGATGGCGGTGGCTCCTTCATTCCGGGTCGTAGGGACCTGGCGAGCCTTCTGATTGGGGAAGAATTTCCCACAGGCTGGGCTTGGGTTGGGGTCGAGTCAGCTTCCCACCAACATACTAATGAACAGCCCACTCCAGCCTGACTCTGCCAATTGGAAACAGCTTTGGGGCTCCAGAATAAATGGGGAGCCTAATGAAGACCTGACGTTGGTTTTACCAGTGTATGGGAAAATAATGGAGATGAGCTGAGCAGGCGCCATATGTGTGGGGACTTGGAGACGGGGAAGGGGTGGAACCTCCTCTTCCCAGCCCTGTGAGAAACAGGTCTCCAGCCTGTGATCCCATGACTTGGGATGTAGAAATGGAGTAGTCAAGAGTTCAAGGCCAGCCTGAACTGTATGAGACCCTGTCTTCAATAAAAGAGGACAAGCCCAGCATGGTGGCACACACCTTTGACCCCAGCACTCTGGAGGCAGAGTTCAAGACGAGCCTAGTCTATAGAATGAATTCTAGAACAGCCCTGGCTACAAGGTGAGACATGGATTTGATTTTGAAACTTTCCTAGATTCCGAAGCCCTTCTTACCACCAGTGTGGAGAGGGATTCCTCAGGGTTGGAGTAAATAGAGAAAGAACTGAATTAAGTTCCCAAGGATGAAATTGGAGTCTGATCCCTGCCCCAACTTAGGGTCGTAACCGTACTGGGTAATCTTATGTCAACCTGACACACGCTAGAGTCGTCTGAGCGAAAGGAGCCTCAATTGAGAAAACTCCTCCATAAGACTGGGCTGTATGCAAACCAATAGGCCATTTTCTTAATGAACAATGGTGGAGGGCCCAGCCCATTGTGGGTGGGGCCACCCAGGGCTGCTAGTCCTGGATTCTATAAGAAAGCAGGGTGATCAAGCCATGAGGAGCAAGCCACTAAGCAGCATCCTCTCCCGGCCTCTGAATCAGCTCCTGCCGCCAGCTTCCTGCTCTGTTTTGAGTTGTTGTTCTGACTTCCTTCAGTGATGGGCCACGATGTGGAAGTGTAAGCCAAATAAACCGTGTCCTCCCCACATTGTGTTTGGTCGTGGTGTTTCATCACAGCAATGATAACCGTAAGACCACTGTCAATGTGCACTTTAACCATTTTCTCTCCCAAAGGCTTGGTCTATAAAAATAGTCATTTGCTCATTTTTGTTTTTTAAATGTAGACAAAGCAATAAAATCTCCCGAGTTTTGACAGCCAATGACAGGGAAGCGGTTACATTTTTGTTTCATGTTTATGGGAAAGGATAAAATAACACATGTTGAAGCCAGCATCGGGGACTCGACAGCTCAAGTTCTAGGGCTGCGATTCTTCACCCCAGCTGCAACCTAGCATCAACTTAAGAGTTTCTGAAAAACAGTGTCCCAGAGCTCCACCCTGGGCCTGTTAGATCGTCAGCTTTGGGAAGGAGCTCCAAGCATCTGTGTGTTTTTAAAAGCCTCCTGAGTGAGTCCACTGGGCAACCAGGGTGGGACCAATTGTTTGAGATACACCATTTGGATATGAAGATTGAGCCTCATTTCCAGGAATATTATGTAAGATAATTGTTTTCCTTTTATTTCCTTAATGGATTCAAAAATTGTGCCCTATTGGTTTCTTTAGATTTAACCCACACACCACAAAGTTCACCCTCAAATTAAACTCTACAGTCCAGTAGTTTTAGTATATTCACAGAGCTGTGTGACCACCACCACCATCACCATCACCATCAAATTCCAGAACACTTCCATTATCTTGCAAAGAAACTGTACTTATTAACAGTCTCCCTCTTTCTTCCCCCCATTCCTGATAACCAGTAATTGAGTCTCTGGAGTGGTCCTGGACTTTTATGTAAATTGGATAATTCACCATGTGGCCTTTTGTCACTGGCTTCTTTCTTTTGCTTAGCCCAATGGTCTCAAGGTTTATTTATGTTGTAGTGTGAAAGGGCACACATTTCTTTTTATGGCTAGATGATATTCCGTGGTAGTTCATCAGTTCATAGACATTTGGCTTCTGTCCACTTCAGGGCTGCCACGTGCATTCATAGACAAGTTTGTGTGTGCATATGTGTCTGTGTGTCTGTCTGTCTGTCTGTCTGTGTCCAGTATGCCCATTCATGTGGAGGCCAGAGGTCCACCTCAGGTGTTATTTCTCCATCCTGTGTATTAAGACAGAGGCTCACCATGGTGGTACAAGCCTTTAATCCCAGTACAGGAGGCAGGGGCAGGCAGATCTGTGTGATCGGTGAGCTCAAACTCCGTTTGATCTACATACATAGAAATAGAGTCTCTCACTTTTACCTGGGACCCACCATTTTAGCTAGATTGCATAGCCTTTGAGGCCCAGGAATCCACTTGTCTCCCCGTCTCATCACGGAGATTACAAGCATGGGCCAATACACACAGCTTGTTCACATGGGTCCTGGGGTGGAACCTGAGTGCTCATGCTTGCATAGCTGATGTTCTGCTGACAGCCATGGCCCTATCCCAGATCCACCATTTCCCCAGTCTCCGATAGCGGATGAGGGCATCTTTCGCCAACCCTACTGAAGTCTCTTCTCTTCATTATGAATATCCCAGTGAGTATGCATTTTGAACACCTTTTATGTGCACATTGACTCTAAGACAAAGATAGATTCAGATCATTCAACTTTAATTTTGTGGTTACTTTTTATTAAGGAAGAGGTTTATAAAAGTTTTATACTATTTTATTATTTTGTGTGTGTGGCTATGGAATAGTGTGCATGTGTACACTTGTGTTGTTGGTTAGAGAGCAGAACTCAGTTCTCATCATCTATCACATGAGTCCTGGGGTTCAAATTCATGTCTTCAGTCTTGATGGCAGGTTTCTTTACCCTCTGAACCAATGGCTCTCTTTCTTCCTAAGGCCATGACCCCTTAATACAGTTCTTCATGCCGTGGTGACCTACAGCCATAACATTATTTTTGTTGCTACTTCATAACTGTAATTTTGCTACAGCTATGAATTGTAAATATCTAATATGCAGATGGTCTTAGGTAACCTTTGTTTTTTTTTAAATTTATTTAATACTTAATAATAATTCTTTGGTTTCCGGGCAAACATCCCCCTCCCCCCTCCCCTTCCTTATGGGTGTTCCCCTCCCAACCCTCCCCCCATTGCCGCCCTCCCCCCATAGACTAGTTCACTGGGGGTTCAGTCTTAGCAGGACCCAGGGCTTCCCCTTCCACTGGTGCTCTTACTAGGATATTCATTGCTACCTATGAGGTCAGAGTCCAGGGTCAGTCCATGTATAGTCTTTAGGTAGTGGCTTAGTCCCTGGAAGCTCTGGTTGCTTGGCATTGTTGTACATATGGGGTCTCGAGGCCCTTCAAGCTCTTCCAGTTGTTTCTCTGATTCCTTCAACGGGGGTCCTATTCTCAGTTCAGTGGTTTGCTGCTGGCATTCGCCTCTGTATTTGCTGTATTCTGGCTGTGTCTCTCAGGAGAGATCTACATCCGGCTCCTGTCGGTCTGCACTTCTTTGCTTCATCCATCTTGTCTAATTGGGTGGCTGTATATGTATGGGCCACATGTGGGGCAGGCTCTGAATGGGAGTTCCTTCAGTCTCTGTTTTAATCTTTGCCTCTCTCTTCCCTGCCAAGGGTATTCTTGTTCCCCTTTTAGAGAAGGAGTGAAGCATTCACATTTTGATCATCCGTCTTGAGTTTCATTTGTTCTAGGCATCTAGGGTAATTCAAGCATTTGGGCTAATAGCCACTTATCAGTGAGTGCATACCATGTATGTCTTTCTGTGTTTGGGTTAGCTCACTCAGGATGATATTTTCCAGTTCCAATCATTTGCCTACGAATTTCAGAAAGCCGTTGTTTTTGATAGCTGAGTAATATTCCATTGTGTAGATGTATCACATTTTCTGTATCCATTCCTCCGTTGAAGGGCATCTGGGTTCTTTCCAGCTTCTGGCTATTATAAATAAGGCTGCGATGAACATAGTGGAGCACGTGTCTTTTTTATATGTTGGGGCATCTTTTGGGTATATGCCCAAGAGAGGTATAGCTGGATCCTCAGGCAGTTCAATGTCCAATTTTCTGAGGAACCTCCAGACTGATTTCCAGAATGGTTGTACCAGTCTGCAATCCCACCAACAATGGAGGAGTGTTCCTCTTTCTCCGCATCCTCGCCAGCATCTGCTGTCACCTGAGTTTTTGATCTTAGCCATTCTCACTGGTGTGAGGTGAAATCTCAGGGTTGTTTTGATTTGCATTTCCCTTATGACTAAAGATGTTGAACATTTCTTTAGGTGTTTCTCAGCCATTCGGCACTCCTCAGCTGTGAATTCTTTGTTTAGCTCTGAACCCCATTTTTTAATAGGGTTATTTGTCTCCCTGCGGTCTAACTTCTTGAGTTCTTTGTATATTTTGGATATAAGGCCTATATCTGTTGTAGGATTGGTAAAGATCTTTTCCCAATCTGTTGGTTGCCGATTTGTCCTAACCACAGTGTCCTTTGCCTTACAGAAGCTTTGCAGTTTTATGAGATCCCATTTGTCGATTCTTGATCTTAGAGCGTAAGCCATTGGTGTTTTGTTCAGGAAATTTTTTCCAGTGCCCATGTGTTCCAGATGCTTCCCTAGTTTTTCTTCTATTAGTTTGAGTGTATCAGGTTTGATGTGGAGGTCCTTGAACCACTTGGACTTAAGCTTTGTACAGGGTGATAAGCATGGATCAATCTGCATTCTTCTACACTTAGGTAACCTTTGTAAAAGGTCCTTTGACCCTCAAAGGGGTCACCACCCACGGGCTGAGAACTGCTGCTCTAAACCAAATCATGGCCTCAAAAGAGGTTTTATGTATTCTGGAAACTAGATCTTCATTAAATATGTGATTTATAAATATTCTTCTGGCCCTAGGGGGTTTTTTGGTTGGTTTTTTGTTTTTTTTTTAAAGAACTTTAATTGATGGTGTCTTTAGGGAAACAGAGTTTTTAAAGTTTGATGTCTGCTTTGTCTGACTTTTCAACTATATGCACTTTAGGTATTAAGTCAAGGAGGGGCAAGATAGTTGGGTGGCTATGCAAGGATAGAAGGACTGGGCCGGGCTGGAGAGATGGCTCAGCGGTTAAGAGCACTGACTGCTCTTCCAGAGGTCCTGAGTTCGATTCTCAGCAACCACATGGTGGCTCACAACCATCTGTAATGAGATCTGATGCCCTCTTCTGGTCTGAAGACAGCTACAGTGTACTTGTATACAGAAAATAAATAAATCTTTAAAAAAAAAAAAGACGAAGACTGGGCTTTCACTCAACAAATAATTGACTGCCTCAACAAGCTAGACTCCTTCCTACTGCTGGCCACCTACCATCGAACATGCTGTCACCATCCAGTATCAGGAACTCAGTGCTTGGAAGGACACCAAGAGGAGTGGGGCAGGGAGAAGAGAGGAGGCGAGGGTGCTGTTGGGTTTCTCCTGGGCATCAGAAAGGCTCCAAGGAGAAGTCAAGGCTCGAGCAGATGCCTGGAGGACACACGTGCATCTACAACTCTCAGCAGGAACACAGCATCCTTGACTCCATGACTCCACAGTGTTTCTGGTTTCATGTGAGACACAAGCTGCTTTGTGTCTCACAATGAAGTTTTGGTTATACCCACAAAGCTGACAGGGAGAACAAGGTTCTGTGGAATGGTGGGAACTGCTTTTTGGGGGAAAGGACAGCTCAAGGGGGAGAAAAGATGTTTGCAGCCACATATTTTTTATATCTTCGGATCATGTTTTATTATCTTGAGGAAGTGATGAATCATAAAAAATGTGATTTCCCCCCCTCCCCTCAAGAGTCAATATGAATTTAATAAGAACAAGATTACTTTTAAAAATATGCTGGGCTTGGCAGGTTCGACTCCATTTGTATGTCTTCTCCAATGGCTGAAGAATTTTACAGGACCATTGGTTGCGTACCTCTTGATCTGAAAGGCACCACATTAAAATGGGGTGGTCTGGCTCTGAGTTTCCTCCATGTGGGACAGATAAACACCACAAATCCAGGTCCATAGAAAGCAAGCGTGCCATTCCTGAGCACCCAGAAGCGCCTCAGAACCAACCAGAGTGATTTCTGCTTGTGTGAGAGTAGATGACGGTGAATCCTCAGGCAAGGAGCCTGGGGAAAAGGTTACCAACTTCTCCTGTATGAAGATGGTAAAAGCCAGGAAGTCCAGGTAACATCTGTCCTCATTTCATCTCTGTTGCTGTGACAAAAAAGCATGACAAAAAAGCAACTTAAGGAAGAAAGCATTTGTTTTAGTTCATGATTTCAGGTTATGATCCCTTACAGGGAAGTAAGGTGACAGGAACTTAAAACAGTCATGTGGCCAAAGAGCTGACTCAGTGTTTAAGAGCGTTCACTGCTCCTGTACAGGACCTGGGTTCAGTTCCAAGCACCTACATCAGGTTGCACACAACTGCCTGTAACTCCAGTTCATCAGAACTGGATCAGATGCCTCTTTCTAACCTTTCTGGGCTCTGTACATAAAAATGTATGCAGGCATACACATAAACACATAAAAAAGTTTTAGTAGTCACATTCCACCCACAGTCAAGAAAAGAAATGAATGTGTGAATGCTCACTAACTTGCTTGTTCAGCTTAATTTCCTCACTCTTAATTCAGGACCTACCTAGGGAATGATGTTGCCCACAGTGGGCTGGGTCTTCCCACATCAAGTAACTTAAGTCAGTTCCCCAAAGCTATGTTTACAGGCCAACCCTTGTAGACGATCCCTCATTAGGACTCTCTTTTAGGCACTGGGAGGAGCGTAGAGAAAACTTTGGACAGGATGAAATGTATGTAAAGATAAAAATAAAATAAATATAATAAATATACAAATATAAATTTAAATATATAAAATATATAAAAATATAAATATAGTAAAATTTTAATCTTTAATCCCTGCACTCTGGAGGCAGAGGCAGGTGGATCTTTGAGTTTGAGGCCAGCCTGGTCTACAGAGGAGGTTCCAGGACAGCCATGGCTACACAAAGAAACCCTGTCTCAAAACAAAACAAGCCTAGATCCCACCCCATGTTTTCTTGCCTTTTAGCACACACCAGCATGAGTCTTGCCCATAGAGACATATTTGGTTTTAAATTTGGGGATGGGATTGTTACCTTTAAGCCTTGCTTCACTAGAGTTTTTGATCATGACAGACATACAGGCCTTTTGCAAGCGAGACCACATGTATTAACTTAGGATCTCATATAGCTCCCTGTTTGGAACCTGGAAAATGGAGCATATTAACAACTCTGTATCAATTCTATGGGCTGAAAGGCATGTATATGGAGCTGCAGATGTCTCTGACTTTAGCTGGGTTGGAAGGATAATTGAGTGGTTAAAGCTCTTGCTACACAAACATCAGAAGCAGAGTTAGGATCCGCAGAGCCCAAGTAAGCGCTGGGTTCCAGCACTAAGGTAGAATCAGGATTCCTAGAACAAACATAAAATTCACAACTCCAGACTACAGACTGGAAAACCTACTTCTCTCCTGACCCCTGCCACCGCTGTGCCCACCGCCACCATAAGGTTATGCCTGGTCCAGTGCATGGTGTCTCTTACAGTAGGCTTGACTTGTGCCCACTGGCCTAGTCCCCTTTCAAATGTGGCTTGGATGAGAACTGTGATTGTGATTGTACAATATTAGAACACTAGCTGGGCATAATGGCTAGTTTTAGTCTCAGCCTTTGAGAGGTGGATGGAGCACAGACCCGTCTCACTTGTATAGCATGTCCAATGCTACCCTCTGCTGCCTGAGACTCTGTCTCAAAAGTTTAAAGAATACATATACATATAAATGTTCTTTTTGTGTGTTATGTGTGATGTGAGTGTACATGCCTACACGCATGTGCTGTACTTGCTCACGAAAGCCAGAGGTGGGTGTTGAATATCTTCCTCAATTACTCCCCTCTTATTTGGTGAGACGTCTCCCTCACTAAGCGCTTGTCTCATTTTGTGGTTGCTGGCCTTGCAAGCATTTGCCAACTCACCCTGCTTTGGGAGGAGCTGACATCCAGTTTTGAGACCTCCACACTGTTCGTACTGTTTCCACATCCAAGTGACACCTCTTCAGCTGTCTGACGGAGAAGCGGTACCCCCAGATAGCCTTAGGGAACCCCGTGCCTCACTGCTTTATTTGGATGTAAGATTGCTGTGTTCATGTGTCACCCGGAAATACTTGAATGAGAGCTTGAGAGCCCTGGGATTTGCCACTTCCGGCTGGGAGCATTACATCCTTTGGAAGTGTCCTGTGTCATACTATGCCAACAGCTGTAGGATTTTAAACAGCCATGGTAGCAAATGGGTGCCAAGCACAGCTAAAAATAGACACTCTGGGAAGTGAAGCTGGGGCAGTGCCAGGAGCAAAAAAGGTGGGTGGCTCTGTACCCTAGAGGGAAGGGAAAAGGAAAACCCTGCTTCTCCTAGCACCCAGGCCTGAGTTCCTATTTGCTCGGAATCTGTTTGTACCATCCCAAGCAAGGAGTTTTACAGCCCCAACACATCCTGCATAGAGCTTGTGCCCAGATTTCCAAAGAAGGAACCGGACCAGAGGGGACCCTCTGGTTGTGCCCCATGGAGAGTGAGTGACTGCTCTCATCCTAAAGAGGACACTCACACCTCTGTCCTCGCCCTTGGCCACCCCTATCTTAGCTCCTCAGGACCCTGAGTGATGAAAAGTGCTTTGCCTCCACAGCCTGAACTATTTTGTCACAGGGGGAGCCCCCGGCATTCCAGTCCCATTATTCCTCCTCCTCCCTCTAAGAGCCCAAGCACATCTTCCATGCCCCGCTGCACTCTCTGAGCAGTGAAAGATGGTTAGCTGTCAGGATGATGGGTGGCAAGTGGGGTAAACAGAGCTTGTTACTACCAGATTCGATTACCAGGCATTGCCTGAAGACAGATGACTGAGGGCCTCTCCCCACTTGAAGGCAGGGGTCTGGTGACGAGCAGTCACAGATGTTGTACAAGGATTCGCACAAACGTGGGGATGGTAGACAGGACTAATGGTGTTATCTCTGGTTTCTGTTATTGATGGTTTAGAATTGGAAGCCGTGGTTTAACCCTGAGAGCAGTCAAAACTGAAGGGAAGATACAGATGCAGGACATACAATAATGTTGGAAAACAAGCCAAGCTGACGATGTTAACAAGGTCAGGGTTGAGGGCCCAGGAATGTTGACTTTGGTGAGGCAACCAAGAACCTTCTAAATGGTCTCTAGAATATTCCGTGTCTTTCTTAAATTTTTAAATTATAACAGGTCAAGGTGTGCGTGTGCAGAGGCCATTAAAAGTCAGGGTCTCTGGAGCTGGGGTTTCAGGTCATTGGGATCCACCCAATGGAGATACCGGGAACTGAACTCGGTCCTGGAAGAGCAGCAAACACATTCAATTGCTGTACAATCTCTCCAGCCCTGCATGGTCCACATTTTGGTCTGGTGGTGTTGACATTAGTTTATGTATGCACAAAATTTGATTAAACCCTACAATTAAGATGTGTGTACTTGAGCCCTGTCTGAGGTCATAGGCTAGTGCTTCTAACTACCCAGGAGGCAGAGGCAGGGAAGTGGAAACTTCAAGGCATGGCTGTGCTACACAGTGAATTAAAAATAAAAAGAGAGCTGGGAATATACATACATACATACATACATACATACATACATACATACATACATACATGTGTGTATATATACATATACACATGCACACACACACACATATATATTGCATGCTTGCATGCTTTCTTACTATACATGAGACCCTGGGGTCAGTACTGCAAAACCAAGTGCATTTTGGTGCATGCCTTCAATCCCAGCACTCAGGAGATAGAGGTAGGTAGATCTCTGTGAGTTCGCGTCTACACAGTGAGCTCCAGGACAGCCAAGGCTACACAGAGAAACCCTGTCAGGGGTTGGGGGAGGGGGATAAGTGCTCTTTATTTCACAGGGGTGAGGCGGGGTGGGATGAGTATACCTTTTTCTTCATGTATATGGACATTGATGTACATACAGAAACCAGGTGTCAGTTCATGCCCTTTCACCTTTGTTATTATGTTACAGCTGGCTAATCCACCCCCAAGACTCTGGAGAGTTCCTTCTCTCCACCTCCCTTCTCCTTGTAGGTGCGCACTGGCGTTCCAGATGTCTGTGATACTGTGCCAGGCTTTTGCAAGGGTTCCAAGCCAAGGATCATTGGGTTGTCTGGCTTACACGACATTACATTTACCCACTGAGCCATCTCCTCATCTCTTAAAATGAATGCACACTTTATATATGAAATATCTTAGGAAATAAAAACAAAGAAGAAAATGTATTGAGGAAGTCTATGAACAGAAATCCCTAACTACACTTGAGTACCTTGGCTCTTACCAAACTTAGAATTTGCAATTCCATGGCCCTAGGTCCTAAAATTCTGGCTTGGTTAAGTCTGGGTGTTTAAAATATATAGTCACCAGGCTGGCGAAATGGCTCATCTGGTAAAGATGACTGCTGTCAACTCTCACAAGTTGTTCCCTGATCTCCATGTGTGCTTCATGGTACGTGTGACCGATATACACCACACTCACTAAGTAAGCAGATAAATCAACAATGTGCTAAAACAGAGTCACCGATGGAGAAGTAAAGCAACCACAAGTCTCTTCTCATTCGATCGTCCAGAGACAAATGTGCAAAGCCTCTCTCTCTATTCCCCCAAAGTCTCCCCACTCTTCTACTGTTGAATGAGCTCTTCGGGGCCTCAAGGTCAAGCACAAGGAACTCTGAGTTGTTTTCCTACCACTGAGACATTCTAGAAAATCTTTGGCATCTCTGAGGTTAATTTTCTTCATCTATGAATTGGGTAAATGACTATTTTATTTTTAATTTCATTTGTGAGATGTATGTATGGGGTGTGTGTGTGTGTGTGTGTGTGTGTGTGTGTGTGTGTGTGTACCTGGGTAAGCATCAGGTGTGTTCTTCAATGGCTTTCTGACTTCTCTTTTTCTTTTTTTTTTTTTCTTTTTTCTCTTTTTCGGAGCTGCGGACCGAACCCAGGGCCTTGTGCTTGCTAGGCAAGCTCTCTACCACTGAGCTAAATCCCCAACCCCTGACTTCTCTTTTGGAACAAGGTCTCTCTCCAAACCTCGAGCTCGCCTATTGGCTAGACTTGCTAGCCAATGGGCCCTAGGGGTAGATGTCACTACCTTCCTAGTGGTGGAATTCTAGATGTGCAGTAGCATGCCTGGTTTTTATGTGGGTGCTGGGAATCCAAACCCAGGTCCTCATGCTTGCAAATTGGCTGACACTTTGTTGAGTGATTCCAGTTTTCAGCTCCAAATTGGGTGAATAATTGAAGAACGTTCCTAACAGCCATGCCTTAAAAGGCTCCATCCAGGGCCTAGCCCCTAGCAAAAGATGCTAAAGACGTGGCTGCTGCCGATTGCCATGGTCATCACCATCACTAGTTGTGCTAGGTTTGCAGGAACTTGCAAGCCACAGGTCCTCACTAGAGGGGAGCCTGTGACTCCGTGATTGCTCCAGCAAACAGTTCCCACATGCCCCAACCTTTCCTATGGTTGGGCAGGCTCCAGGGTGCAGAGGCCCCTCTGACTTGGCTGGACCATTTGGCTCAGAGCAGAAGTGCGGTCAGGTTGGCCAACAACAGTGTACCCACGTCGAAAGCAGCTGTGGTGAACATCTGGCTCTGATTATCTGGCTGGGAATGGCTGGGGGTGGGAGCTCTGTGATTTATAGATTGCCCCTTTGGCTGTAAATCCCATCTGTAATTGTGACTTCTCTGTCCCTAATTGTTTGCAGAGAAGAGAGGCGCTCAATGGCTTACAATCCCTGGCAGAGCCCACAGCCTTGCTTGGGGGGGTGAGGTTTGTTGCTAGGATACGGCCGTCTTTGTTTTGGTCCCTGCTCAGCAGTGTTTTTAAGGCCCTGTATACATTTCTCTGTATTGTTAATGTAATTTGTTCAGGCAGTGAACAGCCAAGTTCAGCTGAAGGAATCCGATACTCATAACAGAAACACCAGAGGCCAGGTTTTTGTGGTCAAATTAGGGTTTTGAGGCCTCGAAGAGAATGAGATGTTGAGCTGTGTGAGAGGGACAATCCCTCTTTCTCTTCTTGTACTAACGTTGGCCTGGGTTCAGCTTCCTCGAGGAGCTTGGCTTTGAGGGCACAGAGTCCACTACACTCAGGGCCATTAACAGAGACCTGCCCTTCTACCAGAAAGGGAATGCAGATTTTATTCAAAAGAGATGAAAAGAGGTTCTCTGAGAATAAGTTAGCCTTAGCCTTGGTTTACCCCAGGGTCAGCCTCGGCTGGACCCTGCATCAGGCCCCTCCTCCACTCCAAAGAACTTGACTGCTGTGGAAATAATAGTCAAATCCTGTCGGGAAATTATGTGACTGTGCAAAATGCAATTTGCCCATTTCCGTTGCCCGTGAAGATCTAACAGCCCCATGCCATCTGGGGACCCCGTGTCCCGCTGTGCTTAGGGTTTTCGGAAACGATGGATTCCAAACAAATCCCAGTGAGTGAGCCAGCTAGTGGGTTAACCCAGTTCACATCCTACCCTCTCCATTTTGCCTCGGAAAGCAAAATAACCAAAGACCAAACATTCCAGCCCACAGTCATGTACCATGCCTTGTTTTGGTCATGGAATGCATATATATTGTGAAGTTACTCGGCTCAACCTTATTAACAAGCCCACACACACGCTTGGTGTACACGCATGCATCTATTCATGTAACCGTTGCTGCACACATTCTGTGGTTATAAGTCCAATGACATAAGATCCCTGGCCGCTATAGCTTAAAATGTAGGGGAAGACACTAGAACTTAGTCCTTACCTTCATGCAAGGAGTAGCTGGCAGGGCAAAAGTAAACCTCACCTGAACGTATCACCCGAGGAAAGACTAGTTCATGCAGGGAGATGCATAAGTCATCATGCCAAGGGGCATCTTGTGATAGAGGGCCTCAGTGCTGACATAAGATGTTCCATTAAGAGTTTCTGTTTGGGGGGTTGGAGATTTAGCTCAGTGGTAGAGCGCAAGGCCCTGGGTTCGGTCCCCAGCTCCGAATAAAAGAAAAAAGAAAAAAAAAGTTTCTATTTGGAAAAAGAAACACCAGGCTGGAGAGATGGCTCAGCAGTTAAAAGTTATGCTTTTCATATACATGAAAAAAAAGTTAAAATTAAAAATTCTAAAAAAGAAACAGGGCCATATGTATGCATAGGGAAAAATGGGATGATAAAAGTTAAAGCTTGAGATGACATATGTTTGTAAGAATATTAGCTAATAAAAGATACTTCAATAGTTAACTTGCTTTGAAGAGTGGTTTGGTAGTGTCTAGTAAATGTGCATATCTTAGGACCCAGCAAGTCTTGTCTACGTGAAGGACATGAATAAGAATGTCCCTGGTAGCGTTGCCTGCTGAAGCTTAAACCGTGGTCATCATAGCATAATAACTTCACACACGCAGTCATAGAGCAGAATCAACCATTCTACACATAATAACAGGCATGAATTTGAGGGATCTAGTGTTGGTTGGAAAGAGTCGCTCACAAATGCCTCAACTCTCTGAGGGGATACAGTGTTTAGCTCGGTGCTAGAATTTCATGCAGGGCCCCAGGTGCAATTCACAACTCCTGGAAACATTTCCAAGAGAATGATGATGACATCAGTCCTGTAGGAGAATCACATGTGCTTAGAAGATGGAGGCTGGGTACTTAAAGGTGACGTCTTTATTAATGATGGTATCTACACTTAATTTGAACAAGATAGAAATATGTGTGGGAATACGAAGAGGCGAGACACAGGGAATGAAATTTTGGGAGCACGTTAATCGTGGTGAGACTGGTTGAAGGTCAGAGTTCACAGTATTCCACCACTCTCTTGTACATTTGGAGCTGTTAACGTAGCAAGTCGAGGAAGACACTCAGTTGGAGTCTATGCACGGTTTGTGGGTAATGGGTTTGTAATTATAGGAACAAGCAGAGGCCTGATGAACAGTGCCTTGGAGACAGTAATTACGCCTGGACAGTATGGAGGAAAGGCTGAGGACTTCAGTTGTTAAGAAGTTTTAGGTGATGGGAAAATGTCTTCATTCTAGATAATAGTATGTTAGTACAGCTAGTTATTTGCTCTGCATTTTGAAATTAAGCACACATAATTTTTACAAAAAGATGATATCCCATTAGTTTTTATAAATAAAAACCATGCGAATGTAGCCAGAGGACAACCTCCGGGTCATCCTTTTAGGAACACTACTTACCCACTTTGAGGCAAGGTCATCTTTGGCCTGGAGCTCACAAAATAGGCAGGGCTGGCTGGCCCTGTGTGCCAGGGATCCTCCTGTTTCTGCCTCACCAGTGCTGGGATTACACATATACCAACCATGCTTGCTTCTTGGTGCCCGTTCTGGGGATAAAACTCAGCCTGTGTAATTGCCAGACAAGTATCATCCACCAGCCCTAAATTTAAAGTAATTGCATTTTAAAAAGTTTATGGGCCAGATGTGGTTGTGCAGAACTTTAATTACCAGCACTCTGGGAGCAGAAGGAAGTGGATCTCTTTGTTTGAGATCAGCCTGGTGTACCTAGTGAGCTCCAGTCTATCCAGAGCCTCGGAGACAGCCTGTCTCACTTTTTGGGACCAGATTTTGTCTTTGTTTTTGAATTAAAAGTTATTTGCAGGGTCTAGGGAGATGGCTCACTTGGTAAAGTGCTTGCTACACAGGCATGAGAACCAGAGTTCCCACAGAAGCTACCTGAAAGCCAGGTGAGTACAGCACCCACTTGGGATCCCTTTCCATAGGAGGCATAAACAGGGGATCCCAGGAACAAGCTAGCTAGACTCGAGGACTTGGTGAGCTTTGCCTTTCGCTGTGTTACTTCCCTTTACTAGGTAAGAAAGAGAGCAGTGGGGGAACCCCTGAGCCAACACCTCCTTATGCACATGCATGCACAACACACATATACACATGCACAAAAAGGGTAGTCTTAGAGAGAATGTTGGCAGGTTATTGTGGTCTATCTGTAATCTCAGATACATGGGAGGCTGAGAAAGAAATGAGTGCTAGGGATGCTCTGAAAACACACGAATGCATGCACACACAGAGTGTGAAATGCTAGATTTTCTTCAATAGATTCTGGCCGATCACTTGTGAGGGAGTTCTGTCCAAGTCTGGACATTGCCTGTGTAAGATTGAGGCCTGCTCTGAGTCCCCCGTGGAGAGCAGCACTCATCCGTGTGCTGTGGGAGGAGTTTAACTTTGCCCGGAGCAGAGCCCAGAGTCTGGTGTCTACTGTGGTTGATCTCTGCTCTGGTTTGCTTGTCTCCAGACAAGAGACGGCAGCATGACACAGCTGCAAGTTCCCAAGGACTTGAATCAGGCTGGAAATCAGTGACCAATGCAGAACCTAGTTGTACAAACACAGTGATTTGTAGATCCCTAGTGGAGTAGAAAGTAAGAATTAAAAGACGCCCAATCCCTTAAAGTGTTTTCATGAGCTGAATTGATGATGGGGCAGTAAGAGTTACTCTGAGCTGTTACCTGCATTTTGAGGGTTGTAAGTGATTACAATGGTGGTACAGGAACAAATTTCTGGAAGGAAGGTTTGAATCTTGAAGTTCTGACTGAAAACTAAACGATGGATATAAACCTCTCTCTCTCTCTCTCTGTGTGTGTGTGTGTGTGTGTGTGTGTGTGTGTGTGTGTGTGTGTGTGTAAGCTCAGATGCGCATAGAAGCCAGGAGCTGGGAACCAAGCGAGTCATTATGTGCACCTAATTGCCAAGCCATCTCTCCACCCTCTCCACTGTCCTGTAACCTTGTCTATTGCATCCTCACAGAATAAACACAGGGTCTCGTTTCTCAGTGGTTAGGATGGTTTTGGCCATGTCCAGTTAGCCCCTTTGCTACCTTTCTGCCCACTAATCCGAGTCAGTTTCTCTGCCTGAGGGAAGATGTTGTTAGCTCAAGGATGCAGAAACACACAGAATGCTTTCACCTCAGGCTGTTGTGGTCTGATCCATTCGCCTGTCAGCTTCTGGACGCCCGTTGTGGGATTCCTGATCCACACACATTTCGAAATGTTTAGCAGGGTGTTCTTTGTCTTTAAAAAAATAAAGTGTGCTTGTGCATGTGTGCATGCATGTGTGTGTATGTGTTCGTTATTTGTGCATGTGCCTGTGTGTGCATGTGTGTACATTCACATGTATGTGTGTACATTCACATGTGTGTGCATTGTTTGTGTGTGTGCATTGTTTGTGTGTGTGCATGTGTGTTCTCCCACATGCTTGAGCATAATGGCATGCATGTGAAGAGCAGGGGACCATTTGCAGAGTCCGCTCTCCTTCTATCACATGTGTCCTGATGATCAAACTTAAGGTGGTCAGGCTTGGGAGCAAACACCTTTACACTAAACTAATTTATGGGCTTCTCTCTTACTTTGTTTATACCACAAAAAGGTCTTCAAAGGAGAAACTCACCCTTGCTACCTTTATAATTTCATTCCCAAAAGATTAGAACAGCAATGACAAAAAGGAGAGCCACTTCATCTCAGAGCAAGGGACAGTCCTGAGCCATTGGTCTAATTCCCCATCCTTTGTTGAGGTAGGATTTGCTCTGAGGTGTGTATAGTCCAAGCGGATCCCAAACTCCAGGTCCTCCTGAGTGCTGGGATTATAAATGTGCCACCACGCCTAGCTAGTATGGGTTTTGTATGTACTTTGCCTTCTGTGAATCTGCCTTTATAGACAGGTTTCCAAGTAAATATTTGAATTGTGATTTATAAACTTTTTTGTGGTATTCTGGTATTTGTTTTTCATTCAACAAATCATGACTGAGCAGCTCCCGGCAGTCTGGCAGTGTCTGAGGAACTGAGGTGCAAAAATGATAAGGCCCTAGGCTTGTGGGGAAGGAGTTTCTTGCGAGAGCAGTAATGGGGTTCATTACAGGTGGGGACTTTGAGAGGGACCTGGGGAAGGAACTCAGGGGCCAGACATGGTGTGGGGCCTCTGAGGTGTCTCCGAGGAGTCCACAGTGGTAGGGATTTAGTCAAAGGAACAGAGGAAGAGGCCGAGTAAAACAAGGGGAGGTGGCCAGATTCTATGCTCTAATTAAATATTAATTAATTGCTCTTCTTGGCTTAGCAGGTTAAGCACCTGCAGTGTGAGCTTGACGACCCATGCGGAATCCCAGCGTCTCGGCGAAGGTTGAGGGAGAGAGACCAGTTTCACAAGGCTGTCCTCTGACCTCCACATCTGCTCCATGTGTCCTACCCATCCCCAAGAATAAGAATAATAAATGAGGCTTTTAAAAAAGGAAGACATAGAGACTGGGGAAGGGGGAGGAAACCGAGGAGTGCTTGTAAGGTGTCCAGGAATGCCTGCCTGATCCAGGACACTCCTCTAATCCCAAGCACTGGAGAAATAGAGATGGGACGCTTTTGCGTTCAAGTCCAGCCTCGGCTACCATAGGGAGACTTGTCTCAAAAACTAAATGAATGAGGAAAGTATCTGGGAGGGGCAGGAGAATAATGTGAGCATGGGCGCGTGTGTTTTTTGTAGCTCAGGGTATCGAATGAGTGAGGAGCCTGGAAAATTTCACAGTCCCCCTTTTCCCCCTCCCTCCCTCTCTTGCATGTCTATGGCATGAAACGCGTGTGGAGGTCAGGAGACATCCTCACCTGTCCATCCTCACCTTCTCCCTGGTCGGTGATAGCACGGCGTCTGTTGTTTTCTACTGACTACTCTGGGCTAACAGCAGGGCTTCTGTTGGCTTCTCTACCTCTCATTCTGCCGTAGGGAGAGTGCGAACATGAGCTATCTATCACGCCTGCCTGTTATTTACATGGGTTCTGAGGATTCAAACTCAGGTCTTCTTTTATGCACAGCAAGTACTCGACCCACTGAGCCTCCCCAGTCCTGTGTCAAGCGTTTTAGAATGGTTACCCTAGAATAGCTTCCCATACTTGGGCTCAAGTATAACTAGGGATGTATGAAATGTGTAACTAGGAATATTTCAAGCTCTGTCCTTTGCAAGGTAGCTGGGTGAGGCTGTCTGTTTCCAAGCCAACTGTGGGAAACCTTTCTCCTTTACCCCACATGGCACTATTTTTGTGGGCAGCCTTTTACTAGGAACAACTAGTCTGATTATTATTATAAGTCCTTTAAAAATAAAAACCAACTAATAGTTTCAATGTCTGTTTCTTTTCTGCGGTGTTGCCAGGGGGAAGGCCTGAGGACAGTTGTATATCACCGTCTAATTTGTTGTTCCATTTTCCAGTACAGAACAAATGTCTAAAGTCTTCCAAACACTTAGCCTGCGCTTGGATAGATCCCTTGACTTTTAGTCCCCTCGGGTTTAATGCTGTATTGCAGGAGAAAGAGCGTGTAAATGTTCCCGGAAATGTTATAGGGTACATGGAGAATCCTTTGAAACATCTGCAGAGATCCTGCAGGCTGGGAAGATAGCTCCGCTAAGCAGCAGAAACACCCACCCCGTCAGGGAAGTCAGTTTTCCTGGCAATGGGGCGCAGTACCCAGCTTCCCAGGCACGTCTTCTGTGTCTCCAGCACCTTGTTGGTATTTCGTCTCTCGGTGAGAACTGGGCTTTCTCGCTCGCGTGTCCTTCCAGGAGGCCCGAGAAGCAGTTGTTTGCATCTGAGAATAATTAATTGTGAGCTGAGATCTCAGGGTTATCTGGCCCAACAATTTGTTGCCTGGCGTCTGCTGGAACACCTGCAGCGACAGCGCAGCCCAGAGCATACTGAGTTCCCCTCATCCATGTGACGCCCTTCGCTCCTTAGAGAGGGCCCCCTGGACGTGATCTTGAAGATCTGGAGCTTACATTCTACTCCAGACCATCTGGGACAGTGTGCTCCAGCCCAAAGCAATCCCCAGGCACCGGGATAAACAGCAACCTCCTTTTTGGGGGGACCGATGCATGTGGCTGGCAATTCAGCCATACTCTGCCTCCATACACTCTCCCATCCACCCTGACCTGTGGAGAGCTGTGCACTGCAGTTCCATCTCTGTTAATCTTCACCCTCGTCTCTTCGTCTCATTCCCAGAGGCGCGTAGGGTAGCCGTGAGGACTCTGGAACGGTGGAAGTTCAAATCCTAGTATGGGACTAGACGGAGAGTTCCTTGCACCCCAGTTTCCTTATCCACAACAGAGGCTCTTCGCCGCCCTCACCTGTTAGTTTCAGTTCGGATCCCGTGAGTTAATTAAATAAAGTGTGGAGCGGGGCTGCCTGCTTTGTATTGTGCACATGCACAGGTCTGAGAGGACCCGCTGTGGGAGTCAGTTCTTTCCTTTTACCGTGGGTCTTCCGTGAGTTGGTAACCAGGCTTGATGTGGCAAGTGCCTTTCCTCACTGTGCTGCTTAAGTGTTTGTTTTTGTCAACCTGACATAAGCTAAAGTCATGGGAGAAGGAAGCTCAACTGAGAAAAAAGACTCAGATGGTTCTATAGGCAAGTCTGTGGGGCATTTTCTTGATTAATAGTTGATGTGAAAGGACCCATTCCACCTAGGGCAGTGCTATCCTTAGACGGGTGGCCCTAGTCATTTAAAAAACAAAACACACAAAAAAAAAGAAAGAAAAAAAAGAAAAAACAAAACAGCAGCAGCAGCAACAACAACAACAATGACGATGACAATGACAACTGTTAGGCCCTGAGGAACAAGCCAGTAAGCAGCACTCCTCCATGAACTCTGCTTCAATTCCTGCCTCCAGGTTCTTGCAGTGAGCTCCAGTCCTGACTTCCCTCAGTGATGCACTACAACCTACAGGCCAGATAACCCCTTTCCTTTCCAAGCTGCTTTTGGTCATGGCCTTTATCACAGCCAAGGACAGTGAACCCAAGGCCTCAGGCGTCCTGAGGCGCTCACACACAGAGCTCCAGCCTTTGGTGCTATTTTAAACCTCTCAGAACTGCTTCGTGATGCTTGACCTAGACGAACAGTCTGTATAAATCTCCCCCGTGGATTTAGCCTCCATTTCTCGTTAATCCGATTTTCCGTAAGTTCCTGCCTTCAGGAGTAGTTCTCGCTCATCAAATACTGAGTGTGAACTTCTTCAGGTTCGAGGCTCTCTGAACATTGGCCACAGCAGGGACGCGAGCATCCTGGGGAGGTGAGCATCCTGGGGAGGCTTCATGGTCCCCTCCATGTGACTCATTTGCTCCCTCTTGTCCAGCGTGTGGGCATTAACTCTCGAGGTTCTAACTGCTATTTTCACGGTCTTCTTTCTGCTATTTTCCCTTTTTGATTTTTTTTTTTAATTATTATTGTATGCGTGTGCACATGACACCAATGTGGAAGTCAGAGAACAGCTTTGTGGAACTTTATGTGTGTTCCAGGGATTGAACCCACGTTATCTGGCTTGCGAGGCAAGTGCCTTTGCCTGCTGAGCCTTC